>NW_004955408.1:9500760-9571329 GCF_000276665.1 Chinchilla lanigera | reverse complement strand
TATTTTGACCCATCATTGCATTCCTGGGATAAATCCCACCTGGCAATGGTATATAATTTTCATGATGATTTCTTGAATTTTGCTTGCTAGTATCTTATTGAGTTTTTTTGCATCTATGTTCATTAGAGAGATTGGCCTATAGTTGTCTTTTTTGGTTGGGTCTTTATCTGATTTTGGTATCAGGATATTACTTGCTTCCAGGAAGAGTTCAGGAGTATTGCTTCCCTTTCAATTTCATTAAAGAGTTTGAAGAGTATTGTCATTAAATCTTCTCTAAATTTCTTGCAGAATTCAGCTGTGAATCCATCAGGACCTGGGGTCTTCTTTGTTGGTAAGTTTTAAATTATATTTTCAACTTCATTGACTAACATTCAGTTATTCAGAATTATTATAGCTTCTTGATTCAGATTTGGTAATTCACACATACCAAGGAATCTATCCATTTCTTCTGTGCTTTCCATTCTATGAGAGTAAAGATTTTTGAACTAGGTATTGATGATCTTCTGAATTTTCAGATGATCTGAAGTGATTTCACCCTTATCTTTCCTCAGTGCATGAATTTGTGTCTTTTCTTTCCTTTTTTGATAAAGTTGGCTAAAGGTTTATCAATGTGATATATCCTTTCAAAGAACCAACTCTTTGATTCATTAATTCTTTGTATTGTTCTCTTGGTCTCCAATGGAGGAAGTGCAGAGTGCGGACTTACACTCCTCTTGCAGGCCCTGCTGTCCCGGAGATCCCTTTATCATTGTGAAATTACCCTTTCCATCCATGTTTTTCTTTTCTCTGAAGTCTAGTTTAACTAAAAGTAACACAGCTACTTCAGGTTTCTCTTGATGAGTGTTAGGTTGGTATATATTTTCCACTTCTTCATTTTTTAACTTATGAACAATTTTATGTTTAAATTAGAATTCTTGAAAATATCATGTAATCAAGTCTTATTTTTTATCTAATTGGACAACCTCTGCCTTTTGAGAAATTAGCATCATTTACATTGGGTTTATTATTTGTAGATAATAATGTACTCTCTATTCTTTGTTTCCTTTTCCAGCATTCATGGATCCCTGCTTTCCATTGTCTGTGTCCATTCTTTTGAAAAATAATTCTTTTATGTCTATCTAATTTGTAGTTGTTGTTTCAGGTAGAAGAATAAATCCAAGTTGTCCAGTAGTAGAAGTTTCTGGCATCCCCAACAGCAGCTTTATTCTCAATAAC
Source organism: Chinchilla lanigera (assembly GCF_000276665.1). Taxonomy (NCBI): domain Eukaryota; kingdom Metazoa; phylum Chordata; class Mammalia; order Rodentia; family Chinchillidae; genus Chinchilla; species Chinchilla lanigera. The sequence goes on along the minus strand of NW_004955408.1, from coordinate 9,570,114 downwards.
GAAAAAGCTTCAAACAATTTAAATGTCTATTAACTGATGTTCTGCAATCATATAAAAATGCTACTCCTAAACAAGGGACAAACTTCAGAGAAACACAGAAATATGTATGATTAAAATGTGATTAAATTGCACTATGATAGTTGAAAGAAGCCAGGCAAAAGAAACTACTTAATATAGGATTCTATTTGTGTGAAGTTCTAGAAAAGATAAAATAGAAGTGACTCAAGCTAAGTGGGGACCGTGAGGCACCAGGGGTAGTGGGAGTAAAATGACTGCAAAGGGAAGTAAGGACACTACTTGAAAACATTGTATATCTTGAGGGCAGTGGTGGTCAGTGACTCAATTCATTTCTCAAAATGCATTAAATCATATACTTAAAATTAGTAAGTATTATGTTGGGTAAATCATACACTAATAAAATAAGTTTTTAAAAATGATGTACTTACTATGTATATGTATCAACTCTCAAGCTGAATATAATTGCTATGTATTGCAAACATGTACTAATATAAATAAATAAATATCAAAATCAATGAATGGTGGAAGATTTTTCATTAATATATAACAGAAATGCTAAATCTTTAGTATTCAAAGTATCATACAAATTCATAATAAAAACACTAAGTTTCCAAAGAAAGGAAGCCAAAGAGAAATAAACAGAAAGTTCATGGGAGAGGAAAAATACAAAATAGTCAGTGCTAGTGAGATAAAAATGAACTTAAAGTTACCAACTCTTCCTAGTGAAAAAAAAAGTATATGATTTCCAGGAAAGTAATTTGAGTGTATGGACAAGAGTTTTAAGGTATTTCTATTCTTTGACCCAGTAAGTTCCTACATAGGACTATGACCTAAGGATATACTCACAAATATATACAGATACTTAGATATACAATAACACATTTAATTATTAGAGCCAAAAATAACATTAAACAACTTGATTGTAAGTTTTAGGAAAGTAGCTTAATATCTTTTTTAATTTATTTTAAAAATAAAAGAAGGAAAACATATTAACAAACAGACATTCATTTATAAAATAGCATAGGAACAATACAAGCAATACAGAGTCCTTCAGACAAAGGTCTTCTATCCAGAACATATAAAGAATTTAAAAACATCAGCCCCCTCCCCAAATTCAAAGACCCAATCCAAAAATGGGCATCTGAGATGAACACATACTTCTCAGATAAAGAAATACAAATGGCAAATAAATACATAAGAAAACGTTCAACATCATTAGTCATTTGAGAAATGCAAATTAAAACACTGAGATTTCGTCTTACCCCAGTAAGAATGACTATCATTAAAAAATCAACCAATAATAAATGCTGGTGAGGCTTTGGAGAAATAGGAACTCTTTTCCACTGCTGGTGGGAATGCAGACTGGTGAAACCACTGTGGAAAACAATTTGGAGATTCCTCAGCAAACTAGATCCAGAGGTCCCATGTAACCCAGCTATTCCCCTTCTGGGCATTTTCCCAGAAGATCTGCAAACATCATATCACAGCGATATATGTGTACCCATGTTTATAGCAGCGCAATTTGTAATTGCTGAATTGTGGAAGCAACCCAAATGTCCACTGAGGAATGGATAAAAAAATTGTGGTATTTTTATATAATAGCTTAATAGCTTACAATTCATCTTCTAATTCTATATTTTGTGATAAATAATCATATTTTTGAAGAATCACAATGAAGTGACAACGATCTTTATACAATAGTGAATAAGGAAATAGGATAAAGGTATGTATTGTTAACATTTGTAAGGAATTTAACTGTTTGTGCATATGCTGGAAAATCTGTAAGGAAAGATATCACAGTTAGCAGTTTTCCTTCTAGATCCTGAAATTAAGGATTACTTCTGAGATGCTTTTCTGAATTTTTATGTCATCTACAGTGAGATTCCACTTCTCATAATAGCAAAATAAGATGAGTATACACATAAGCATTATATATCATTCATCTAAAAAATAGAGAATTTGGGGCTGGGGATTTAGCTCAGTGGCACAGCGCCTGCCTAGAAAGCGCAAGGTAGTGAGTTCAATTCCTGGTACTGGGAAAAAACAAAAAAATTAAAATTAAAAAATTAAATAAATAAATAATAGAGAATTTAGGTGTCATTGTTAAAAGAAGTGAAAACATATTCCTTTCCAACCCCCATGAGAATATATTACATTATGTATTTTTTAAGTACATGAATTTCTTGACAAGCCATTTTCCTCATATATAAACATAGATTACAAGGTCTATCCATATTTGGAATTTTCTTTCACATCCTTCACTAGCATTGGCTGAGTCACAATCAAAGAGAAAGTACAGTGTTCGATGTCAGAGTTACATTTGGAGCTCAAATCACTGCTTTGAAGGAACCCACAGTTTTCTGCAAGAGGTCACTCTACTGAGATCCAACTGCAAGTTTGCAGAAGATATCAATAGCTGCCCTGTGATTACACACCAGGAAAGACTGACTCTACACATTCATTTATTTACTTATTCATTGAACAAATATTTACTAAGCACCCACTAGATTCAAGCAGTGTCTAATATTCTCATTATAGTAGTTGACATTACACATGTAGTCCCAGCTCTGATGTGACCTAGGTGATTCATAGATAGGTGGAGAAGTAAATATGCAGTTACAATTTGTGCTGTAGAGGAAACAAACTAAATACAGGAAAAGAGCAATAAAGGGGGAGGGGTGTGAAAGGAAGAACAAGTAGATGAAGGGATGGGGTAGGACTCTGTGACTCTCAATCTCCATAACCAACTTGATTGGTTTGAGAGCTGCCTATGGAATTAGTAAAGCACATTTCTGGGTATGTCTGCATGGGTCATGGAGGTGTGATCTTGGACCTAAATGTGGTCCCCGGCCCCTCCATCCCTCACTGTGCTCTTCCCATGCTTTCTGCTTACTACCTGACATGAAGTGAGCAGCTTTGCTCCAAAATGCCCTTCTACCATGAATATCCACCTCATCTCAGACCTATAACAAAGGAACCATGGACTGGAACCCCCAAAACCATAACCCCAAAATAAACTTGTCCTCCTTTAAATTGCAGGTGTCAGGTATTTTGTCCCAGCAAAATGAAAGCTACTAATACAGCCTTTCTAGGAAGCTGGCATTGGAGCTAAGACTGAAGGGTGCAAAGGAACCAACGAGGCAAAAACATGGGAAGACCGTCAGTCAAGACTGAGCTTAAGCTGTTCCTGGGCAGAAAAATCTTGCCTTGAATACTTTAACACTCAGACTGAAATTGAGTCCCATATTCATATTGTTGACATTTTTTAAAAGTTATTTAAGCAAACAGAATTTTAACAGGGATTCTTGGAAATAAAAGTACTGAGGTAAAGAGATCACCAAGATGTGTACTTGAACCAATTTAGACACTTCATTTTTCCCTCCATGTTAAACAGGAGCAATACAGAATCACAAGAGTGCTGTGGAGGAAAGTGAAAGTGAACTATGCCATGGGCATAGCAATAATTAATGTTCTGCAAAAAAGAAACAATCAGTTGAGACAGAGGAGGTGCTCTTTTCCATTAGAAATATAAATTTATTAGCTCTAGTTGAATGTTATTGAATGCTATCAAAAATAGCTCTTCAGCATTGATTCAGAACTGTAGGGTGCATTATCAGTATAATTAAAATGAAAGAATCTGAGCCATTTCCTCATCTCGCTTCCTTATTATTGTCTAATTGTTCAGAATGTCTGTCTGTTACAGAGACAAAGCAATTAAGCCCAGCAAGTCGCAACAATGAGGATCATAAAGCAGGGGCCTGCTTCATTAGCAACTTGGATATCAGCATAGGAAACATTAAAGAAAGAAATGCAATTGTAATTGGAAATAATTGGATGGCACAGTTCCCTTAGCTGAGAAAGATATGCTATCTGCATTTGGAGGCTTTAAAAAAATAGTGAAAACACTTTGCAAATCTTTTCTACCTGGGCTCTTCAGACTGAGTACTGTAAACATCTTGGTATCATAGTTGAGTTACTAAAGGGTCACAGGGAGAGGAAGGGTGTTCTTCAGATAGTGGCACCTGTCCCTTGGGAAACCAAGAGAATTTTGTTTCATGTTAACTGTCAGCTACCTTAGGAAGAAGACAAGCAAGGATTCTGCTTCACTTGAACATAACTCACCAGCATCAAATTCCTGTGTTCTGCCCATTTCTCACCAAGAGCTACCTTCCAAAAACCCCAGGTCTACTCTTGGAACATGTACTTTTTCCAAGTAGTGATGATCTTTAATGCACTTGTAATTCAAGGAGTTACATTACAAGCAGGAAAATAATCACAGACATTTTTAGATCTGAGGCTGGCCATCCTTTTAAAATCCACTACATTTTAAAACTGAGGCTTGGAGAGGAGAATGACCTGCCTGGAATAAAAGGATAGGGGAATTCAGTAATACAAAACACCATTGCTCTAATAACTAATAACATAGGAGTAAAAACTGCTTATTGTATGAATACTGGTGGTACACACTATGTTGAACATTTCCTGTTAGTTATATCACTGAGTGCTGTGAGTCATAATTAGGAAATTTTTTGAGGGGATCCTTTTGAGACAGGGTCTCATTATGCAGTTCAGGCTAGCCTTGAGCTTACTTTGTAGCCCAGGCTGGTCTCGAACTCACAATGATCCTCCTGCCTCAGCCATCCGAGTTAGGATTACAGGTGTGTGCCACCACATCCAGCAGAATTAGGAATTTTATGGACAAGGAAACTGGCATTAACTACATTGAATGATGGAGTTAAAACCAGAATTTGAATCTTGTATCTCATTCCCAAAGCCCATACCCATAATTACTAAACGATTCTACCTCCCTGGCCAAGTTCAAAACATGAAATAAGCATGCATCCTACTACTTCCTGCCACCAAATCAGAAGAAAGAGAAAAAGGTGCTACAGGTGGGGAAACCAGTCAAATGCTCAATCAGCAAACTATAGCTCATTATCTGCTTTCTTCATGTAAGCTCATGAGCTAAGAATGATTTTTTTTGCAAAGTTAAAAATCAAAAGAGCAGCTTGCAGTGCATAAAAATTATATGAAACTCAAACTTCAGTACCTATAGATTCTCTTGGAACTTGGGCATACTTATTCATTTATGTATTGTCTGTGGTTGGTTTTGAACTTCCTCGAAGGCAGAGCTCAGGAATTCACAGAAACTGTATGGTCCACAAGACCAAAAAATATTAACTATATGCATCTTTACAGAAAAATATTTGCCAAGCCTCACCTTCAAACATACATGATAAAACCGATAGAAATAAAAATATGGGGAAAAAATGGTTATATAATCGATGTTCTATGGTTCCAGAGTAGGAGAGGAAGGACTATCTACAAAGGGGAGCAAAGTGGCAAAGATAATTTCCTGTCTTGGTTGCTTTTCTCTCGTTGCTGGGACAAAATACCTGATGCCCAAAATTAAGAAAGGAAAGTCTTATTTTGCTTACAGTTTGTGGAGGTTTCAGTCCATACTTGGCAGGTTACAAGGCAGAGTGGTACATGGCAGAGGGCTACAGCTCATGGCGGCAGAACACAGCTAAGCAACAAGCACACACCAGGATGGAATGGCCTCAAGCACCCTTTTCCTCTCCCTTACATATGCAAACTATCCACCCCAGGGCGGGTGTAGCTCTCACACCCATAATCAGTCAAACTCTAAAATCCTGCCCCATGACTGCATGAGGCTTTGGGGGGACACACAGACACAAACCATAACATTTCCCTTACCCCAATAGCTGAAACTAACTTCACCTTCTTGGGGTGACATGTGTATCTTATAGGGAAGAGTGGGAGGAGAGCCATGACAGTGGGCCTACTGAATTGCTTAATCCTCCATCCTGTTGAAAGGGGCCTCAACAGAGAAAACACCATCCAAAACCTTCTTGACTTTCAAGATGGTATTTTCACTTCCCTGGGGCCACCATGTCACCAAGAAAATGAGTTCAATCGGATGGCAAAAGCCCCTTTCTTTGTGCCAAAACAAAGGAAAAACAGCAATAATGCTGGCCATCAAACTCTGTTATGCTTCTCTCAGAAACTACCATAAATTCAGTTCTTTGTGAATGTGTGGGAGACAGGTGAATTCAGGCAGGCATGAGAGCAAATTGTACACCATTGGTGCATGTAATTCCCCAACTGCTAAACCCACACACCCTTCAAAAATATAAGTACTTACCTGAGATATTAATGAACACTTCAGTCTACCAGAATCTTTTCACTAATAACCTTGGTAGAGTTTGATTTCACACTGTATGCTTTTGAATGACCTTTGGAAATTTTAACTTGGTTTCTCTAGGAAAATCATGGTGATCAGACAATACTATCATTCCAGTGTCTACAACAGCTGTGTTCCTCTATGTGAAGTGGCATTTTGATTCATATGCTCATCAGCATCTACTAACAAGGGAAAATATCACTGTTGTTAAAATTCTGAGATCACTATCACTTTAAGGAGGAGAATTAAATTCACAAAGGCTATTGTCTGATGAGTCCCTCAAACCTAAGTTTCTGGTCTTTCCTTAGCAAAAACCCTCTGTAAAACTGTGTGAAAAACAGGGAGGCATTATAACACATGCAAATTTACCATATGTGAATTCAAGAATATATGCTAAGAGAGAAACATAACAATGTAAGTAGTGTGGATAATTCCATGGGCCATTTCACTCATCATAGCTCTGGATAGGAGACATGAATATACTGTTCCTTCAGTCAGTCTTAGTTCCCACCCACATCTGCAAGAGCGGTATCCCATCTTCCTGAGTGCAGTTGTAGTATGTAAAGATACATGTCCCTCAAAGTAGAGAACGTCCATATACTGACCTCGTACTCACCAACAGAAGCTATGACAAGTGCTAGTGATAGAGGTAACACAAACCACACTGGAATTCTTCCACAGTAGCAGGTCAGTGTAGAAACATAAAAATACCATAAAAAGGTTTTCTTTACATAAAAGTTTTTATTCAACTGTCATTTGTATTTTATGTGCTAACTTTAGTTTCTAATTATCATGGGACATATAACTTTGCCACAGGTGTCTTAACACTTGGAAAATCTGCAAATTCAAAACCCAAGCAATTAAATGCAACCTCATATGGAAATGGGGGTGGAGAACTTTAATGCACTTGTTCCAACCAGAGCCACAGTTCCTCAGAGATTGGTACTTTCGGTACTGAGTTCCATGAACTTTTCATTGTTAGTAGTTATTCCCTCAATACCTACGTAGGTTCTGCAACTTGGGAAACGTGGGTAGTGCCTCAAAAGTCACAATGTGCATTAGCATACTGTGAAAATTCTGCAGAAAAAGATAGCAATGTAATTGTATATTGTAACTCGAATTTTCCACACGCAAAGAGCAAGGGGTTTCAGCTGTTCCTGTCCTCTCTCCTCCTCAAAGCCAGAGAGGATGGATCTCATCATTCAAGTTTTGGGTAAAGAAGGCCCCTGATGAGTAGAAGGCAAACTCTCTCTGTGGTAAGGTCGCAGTGAAGATACTTATGAGCAAGTGGGCTGTCTCAGGCCTGGCTCCTAGGATAGTGCTTCTCAACATGAGCATGCGTACAAATCACATTGAGGTCTTGCTAAAAATGCTGATTCTGACTCAGTCACCCTGGAGTGAAGCCCTAGATCCTGCATGTCTGATCATCTCAGATGACGCTGCTGATGCATGGACTGCTATGGTTACATCTAAAATGTCCCCCAAAATTCTCATGTGTGGGAATGACAACTGACTGATGGGAGTGGCCTCATCCACTGGTGAGTTCAGTGTAGTTAAATGGGTTGTTGGCAGGAAGATCACTAGGGCCATGGCCTGGGAGGCTATAACTCCCTCCCCAGGTCTTCCTCTTGCCCTCTGCTTCCTGGACACCATGACATGAGCAGCGGTCCTCCTCTGCCAGACCCTTCCATTATACCCTTTCTGTCTTGGAGCTATCATGGACTTGACCATGGGCTGAATCTTCTAAAACATGGGCCAAAATAAACCTCTCCTCGCAGTGGTGTACATTGGGCATTGTGTCTCTGTGATGGGAAAGTAACAAACACATGAAGCACACTTTGCAGAATAAGATACTAGAACAACCCCAACCATTTTGCTCTCTTCCTTCTATTTTCTTCCTCACGCAGGTAGGCAGGGGATTTCTGTCTCTATTAGCTACGAGTAAAGTTGGGAATTAGAAGGCAAACCTCCAGCCTGAGTTGACTGCTCCAATTCAGTTTGTAGAAGTCAGCACTCTGAAGTTTGCCACCCACTCGCTCAAAAGGTAGCACTTTTGATTACCAATTTTTTTTTTTGCCTCTGGTGTGTGAAGTCCCTTCTATAATCCCATAGTGAAATTTGAGATTGACACGGCAAGCTTCCTGCATTCTTGCATCCCTAAGATGTCATGCATTTTAACAAGACCAAAATGCCACTTGCACCCATCATATGATGTATGCTGGATAATGTATAATGATTTGCATGGGCCATTTTACCCCTAGAGGATATGGTGTGAGAAATAGAGCTTCCGATGTTTGAAAGTCTCTTTCTGTGTGAGTATGACATGAATAAATTGGTTGCTTTACAGCTGACTCAGGATTAGACTACAGAAACTTCCTCTCAGGTTTCCTGAGCTCTGTCTCCACATATGGCAGCTCTGATCCTATAGCATCAAAAAATGTAGTTTGGAATTTTGGCTCTTGCTTTTCCTCTTGGGAAATAGGTGAGCATATGCCAGATCTGCATACTAGCAAAAGGTAGCCAAGACCTTACGTCTAGCAAGCTGGCACTGGAAGACAGAGCGATCTGGATGGGACCCTCTATCACTGCTCACGGTAAGACAGTGACCTCCTGGGACATGTTTACTCAGCTGGAAAAATAGGGTTTTGTTCAATGCCCAAATGCTGAAGCCGAACTATGTATATTTGGGAAATTAATTACCAAAGCAAACAAACAGAAGAGTCTTCCCAGCTCAGGCTTGGCAGACATAAAAATGATTTTCATTTGTGTATTTTTCCTTTCATATTATCTTTGCTACTGGATGATAAAGCTAATTTCTATGAGGAAGAACAATGAAGGTGGACCAGATGACCTTTCAAATTGCTTTGTAATACTTGAAGTGCAGATGTCTAAAAATAATGGGTAGTGGGCTTTTCTGATTTCTCATTCAAGAAGCAAACTGTTAGCATCCCAGCCTGCTAGCTATAAAGGATCAGCATACCAAAAAAGGGTGTGATTAATCCTGCATTTATATTTCCATACTAAAGTGAAAAAATGGCTGAGTTTTATTTGTTTTTGAAAAAATGTAATGTGTCTTATATTTTCTGGGCTATATGAATCCTTGAATTGCATAGCAGAAAGAAATTTAAGATGGACGATTGAGTAGCAGAAATTTGGAGTTCTATCATCTTCCACGGGTTCTACTTAACATAAAAGCTAATTCTTGACTCAGTTATCCTTCACTTAACAACTATCAACACCATCAGCTTCTAGAAGTGGAAATTGAAGGGTGTCAAGATGAAGTCCTTACTCAGCAGGAGCTATAAAAGCCAAACACAGACCCCAGAAGTATGTTTTCCACTTGGAACTCTCTAAGTGACAGAGCAGTTAAAGCCAGATTTACTACACTAATAGGCTTCTGGGTCAAAAAGGTGAGATGCTTGTTTACAGAGCTTAAAGATGGTAGGAAGAACTATCGCGCTGACAATTTGGTAGCTTAAAAAAGTGGATACATATACTATCATCCATTTTATACTTAGAAGTAGCTTGCAGGAGAATCATGGAACCATATGGGAAAGGGTAAATTTTAATAAGCCCATATCTGTAGTTTCCTTTCATGCATACAGAAATAATCATTGGCATTTTTCTACAGATTTATACTTTAACACCTATGACATATTTACTTATAAAGCAATGTATAAGGTAGGCAGAGTAGGTAATAAAATGCCTAGTTCTAAAACTAGAGCTATGAAAAACAAAGTTTTAAACAAATAAGAAGTTGCATTTTATTTCTTCTAGCTATAGATAATAACTTGCTCCTTTAAAGAATTCAGAAACTGAGCTACTATCCAAAGATAATTTGAATTTCAGTCCATTTCCCTTTCCTGTGATCTTGCATGTGTTTAATTGTGTGTTCTCAGTCCAATGTGTGTATGCATATTTGCACAAATTTTTCCGCCAAACTGAGCTGTTATGTATACCGAGGTGTTTGTTATTTTCTTGCTTTTCTTCCGTATTAAAATTTGGGCAGGATTTGGGAAGGTGGAGTAGAAATACTTTCCTCTATTCCTGCAGAAGTACAACTAAAAGCTCACATCACATATAAAACATGTGTTGAAAAGGACTCTAGAAAGGAGAGAGAAGACCATGTGCCAGCTTCTGACCCCAGGATTCAAGCTACAGCACGGTTTAAGTTCCCTGGGCTTTTGTGGCCGTTAGCTTGTTTGTTTTCTTTTCCCTTATAGGCCAGACTTAGAACTAAAAAGTGGGCTTTCCAGAAACACCAATGGACACATGCCAAACAAAGCTGGAACCAAGTCTGCTGTCTTCAGCCAAAGGCCAGGGAAAGGGCAGCCCAGTAAGACAGAAAACTTTTGACAGTAACTGCTCTACTCCAGCCAAACAATATGGAAAACTATCTGGCACCCCAACCCACCTCCCCCCTACTTGAGCAAACAGTGCAGATCTCAGCTACCCTAGCCTGACTATAATGATGACTCCCCAACCAAGGCCCTTGCTGGTCAGGAAAGACAGTGGAAAGCTGAGACTTCTAGCCTCAAAACACAAGAGAAACCACTACCCGACTCTCAAAGGGGCCAGTGGAGACCAGAAGAGGAGCTGGATCTCCCGTTCTCCCCCAGCAGTAACAAGAGCCTCCTGTGCCCCTCTCTGGAGTGGTATCAGGGGAAGGCCCCTACCCTATAGTATCAGTGGAGCTCATGTGGGGATCGGTAATGAAGCACACCCCTCACCACCAGACACAAAGATATCACCGGAGATCTATTGGGGAGCCAGAAATAGCATCCCTGCCTACAAGTAATGAGGAACAACTCCTTCAGGTGTCAACACAGGTCCTGTGGGGGATCTGAATTTGTGCCCCACCTGACAGTAACTAAGCAGAGTTCCCTTTTCCCAAGAGCAATGTCAGAGAAAATGTCAGAGAAAAGCTGGTTAAAACAGAAAGTTTAAATAATATCCAGAGTCTCACAATACAATACCGAAGTTTCCAGGTTACAATTTAGAAAAGAAAAGTCACTCATTATATCAAGAGCTAATCAAATTTCCAAATGGCTCAAAATGACAATCAACAGATGCCAAAATGAGAGAAGAGAAATGTTGGAATTCTCTCGCAAATATTTTAAAGCAAACATCATAAAGGTGCTTCAGCAAGCAATGACAGACAAGCTGAAACAAAGGAAAAAACAAAGTTTCATCAAAGACACGAGAATGTTCAGCAAAGAAACAGACTGAGAAGTGGAAGGAGGGAAGAAGGAGAGAGGAGGGGGACATGAAGAGAATTAGCGTACATTAGGTACACGTGCCAACTCCCCATAAGGACTGCCGTCATTATCCACCACGAACACGTACAAATAAAAATAAAACTTAAAAAATAGAAGATATTAAGAAGAACCAAATGGAAATGTAATATTTTTAATAGTATTTTTGTGATATAATTCCTTTACTATGGAACTCACCCATTAAAAGTATACAGTTCATTAAAAGTATACAGTTCCTTTACTATGGAACTCACCATTAAAATTATACAGTTCAGTGTTGTAATATATTTACAAATAAGTGCAACGATAACTATTACCAACTTGAGAATATTTTCATCACCTCAAAAGAAACCCAGTTCCTTTCAGCCATCCCCTACCTTTCTCTATCCTCCATCACAAACCTCAAATCTACTCTGTCTGTATTTGCCTCTCTGAGCATGGCACAGAATGAGCAGGAGGAGTCCATGTGCTGTCGACAGCATGATGGTCAAAGTGGAGCTTCCACTGTACCTGTGAGGTCTGGGCTCTATGTCTCTCCTAAATGCTCTCAGAACATAATCCCCAAAACAGGAAACTGAACCAGGAGAAGAAAAAACACCGTCTTGCCACACTAAGGATATTATCCCACCAGCCAGAAGGTGGCAGGAAGTGGAGTCCTGTGTTCCTGGCTACACCCACTGGGAATGGAGTTTCCATCTCACTGAGTCAGGGGAGGGGAAAGGGAGCAGATCTGGATTCATACACCTCTGAGTCTTCATGTCCATACTAAATCTTAGTAGATTTCCTCCAGTAAATCAAATGGAAATTTCAGAACTGAAAATTTCAACCTCCAAAATAAAAAACTCAAGGGATAGCGGCACAGGTAAGCATCATTAAACTGAGAGATAGGGCAGTAGAAATTAAGCAGTTTAAATTACAGGAAGAAAATAGAACCCTAAAATGAACAAAGTTTCAATGAACTATGGGACTTTAACAAAAGAATAAAGCATTCACATTACTGTTGCCAATCAAGTAAGGGTCCTTTTTTCTGATTCAGATAGAAATCATGAATCAACAAAGTGCATCTCTGCTCGAAGCTCAGCACCTGCACTGTCAATGGCTCTCAGCCCTTAGTGTCACAGCTCTGGACTCTAGGTCATCTATTGCCACTGCCAGAAGCTGCTACCTGTCAATTCCCCAACAGTTATTGCCACTAGCAACCGCTGCAAATGCCAATCACCCTTGTTACTGCTGCTGTAAGATGATGCCACCAACACCACTTAACTTTGAATACTGTTAGTGGGCACTGCCTGTAGCTGGTTTCTGACACTGACTTTTCTCCAGCTCTTAAGGGCTGATAGCTTCAAGTATTCATAGCTCTTTTTAAAGTAAGTGCTCTGAAAAGTCTGTCTCCCTGTTTCCCACTATCTATGTTTTACTTTGCTCTTTAAATTATTTATACTTTGGACAAATAATGGGGTTGATGAGAGGGTAGGGAGTAGATAGGGAAGTAAAAAGGATCAAGATATAATAGGTATCTATACTAACTTTTCACAGTGAATACATTTATTATATATCACATATACTAATACAAATAAATACAAATTTTTAAATAATTAAATAAAATAACTACTCTGTGCACACTCCTTGGGACACTACCTGAGAAATAAATTGGGGAAGATTTACAGGATCACTAAATCAGTAACCAACAGAAAGCCGTCTTAGAACAACCCCGGCAATATAACAGCAGCAGGTCTATGATTGGTCCAAATTCAAGCCTGCTGATTGGTCTAAATTGGTGTAAAATCAAGCTTCCTTGTTCCAGCCTACTGATTGGTCTAAATTCAATTCTACTGTAGTTCAAATTCAAATCCACTGCAACTAGGGTAGAAACTTCCCAGAGCAGATGCAGGACATCCAGAAGAACCTCAGCCACAGCTACCAATCCACAATATCCCCTTCTGGCTACTAGAGAGAAAATGGAGGAGCTCGACCATTTCTGCTCTGTATCATTTTCAGAGGCCTGGAAGGAGAGGAGAAAGATGGCGAGGCTCAAAAGTACTTTAAGAATTAATGACTAAAAACTTTTCAAATGTGACAAAAGACATAATCCTACATTTAAGAATATCTGAGAAAACCTCAAACTTTTAGAACAAATTTATAGAAATCTACACCAAACAAATTCATAGGCAAACTTCTGAAAACTGAAGAAAAAAAATTATGAAAGCAGCAAGTGAGCAACGCACATAACCTAGAGGAGAAAGTAATACAAAGGACAAAAGATATCTCATCAGAAGCCATGCAGTCCAGAAGCAGCATCTATGTAAAGTGCTAAAATCCTGTCTCAACCGACAATCCTATGTCCCATAAAAATACCCCTCAGAAATGAAAGGAAAATCAAGATATTTTCAGATAAAGGAAATCTAAGAGAATTTATTGTCAGGACAGCTACCCCAAAAATCTATGAAGTAAGTTCTCTAGACAAAAAGGCAATAATAAAAGAAGGAAATTAGGAAGTTCAGGAATAAACAAGACAGAAAGCAAAAATATGAATAAAAACAATCGACTCAGTATGTCCTAGAATCTTTTTGACATAAAAAGCAAACATTTTATTATGTTGACATGATGATATGTACAGAAAATAAGATAATTATAGATAAGAATGGGAAACAGATATAAAATAAGGTAAGACCTTCATACTTTACTGAAACTGATGAAACATTGACACCAAGGGACTGTGATGGTATTTACGTATTTATATCCATATCATGTAATATCTAGTGCAATCATTAAAACAGTGATGTAAAAACTTACTCTCAAAATCACTGTGAAGAATCAAAATGAAATGCTGAAATATTCCAGTAACTGTAAGAAGGTGAAAAAAGGGAGTAAATAGAATTTTTTTAAATGTTAAGCTTAAGCCTTAATATATTGATATTTACAGTTCAAGTAAATAATCCACACCAATTAAAAGACAGATTTACAGAGTAGACTTCAGAGCATGACTCAATTGTATGATGTCTACAAGCAATTCACTTGAAATCTAACAGCACAGCAGGTTGAAAGTAAATGGGAAAAGATATAGAATGTAAACAATAATTAAAAGAAAACAAGAGAAATTGTACTAATATAAGATAAAGTATACTTCAAAGCAAAGAAAATTACTAGAGAAAGAAATAGACATTACATAATAATAAAAAGGTCATTCTATCAAAAAAAGGCCTAGAAATCTAGGCAGAGGCGCTAATAAACAGAAACCTTTGATAAATTTAAAAAAAAATAGCAATCCTAAAAATCAAAATATGTGCAGCAAAAATAGATAATTAAAAAAAAATCTACAGCTATAGGTAGACCTTAAACTCTGCACTCAACAGTTTGTAGAACAATTAGATAATCTGCACATAAAGAACTGAGCAGCAACATTAGTCAACAAGATTTAATCAATGTTTATAAAACTCTCCACCTAACAACAGAACACTTGAGATCTCAGGGAACATATACCATTTCTCTCTTCCATTCTATCTAATCTGCTATCGAACCTTTTTGTGTTCTTTCAATAGATTTTGTACTGAGGTATCACATACATATCGAAAAGTACACAAACCTTAAATATGTAGAGATACGTATAGATATATATACAGTATCAAGATACGTATAGATATATATATCTGTCAAGATACGTATAGATATACATACAGTATCAGCACCCCAGAAGCTTCCTTTATGCTCCATTACTACCCCTCATTTCTACTGTCATAAGTGACTATCATGACTTCTAAAAGTATGTATTAATCCATTTTAAACATATAATATCAAAGGATGTGTTCTTTGGGTTCTGATTTACTTTGTATTTGTGAGATTCACTGATGTTGCTGAATTTATTAACAGGTATATGTTAATATGTATTGCCATAGAGCATTTCCTTCTATGATACAGCACCATGTATTTATTCACTTGCATATTTATCCCACTGTAGCACTCACTTATCTTCTATCATTATAAAACGACCTTAGTTGTCTCTTTTTACAGTGTTTGACTCTTTTACTCTATCTGATATAAGTATAGCTACACTTGTGTACTTTCTGTTTCTATTTTTTTTTATTTTATTTTAGAAATAAAAGGAGAAAAATACTAACAGATCGACAACGTTTTACAAAATAGCAAAGGATCAGTACAGACATTACAGAGTTACAAACAGAGTGGTAGGGAATTAACAATGCTTACTGTATTACATATTGATATATTCAATGTAGTTTCTCATGAAAACACATATAGACATACAAAGCTAATCAACCAATGCCTCACTGACAGTTTCTTTCAGCAAGGAAATACAGGACAATAGAACACCTGTGTTAACTTCTGGTTCTTTCCCTTCTCTTCTCCCATATTCCAGTTATCCTTTACCTATGAGTGCTTTCCTATCAATTCGCAATGTCTGTCATATCTCCTAGTTTAAATTAACTTTTTCAGGCTTTACACTAGAGAAACAATGCGGTGCTTGCACATGTATGTTTGATTTATTTCGCTTATGAGTATGGTCTCTAGTTGTGACCATTTGCCTATAAAAGCCTCGAGTTTATCTTTCTTTACAGCTGAGTAATATTCCATTATATAAAAGTACCACAATTTTCTTATCCAATCCTCAGTGGATGGACATTTGGGTTGCTTCCACATTTTAGCAATTACAAATTGTGCTGCTATGAACATAGGTGCACATACATCACTGTGATATGATGTTTTTAGATCTTCTGGGAAAATACCCAGCAGGGGGATAGCTGGGTTGAATGGGACCTCTAGACCTAGTTTTCTGAGGACTCTCCAAACTGATTTCCACAGTGGTTTCACCAGTCTGCATTCCCACCAGCAGTGGAGAAGGGTTCCTATTTCTCCACAGCCTCACCAGCATTTGTTACTGGCTGATTTCTTAATGCTAGCCATTCTTACTGGGGTAAGGTGGAATCTCAATGTTGTTTTAATTTGCATTTCTCGAATGACTGTTTCTATTTTTAAGAAATGTCTTTCTCTAATCCCTTCATTTTGAGTCTACATGTGTTTTTTTAGGTAAAGGAAGCCTTTTCTTAGGCAACATACAGTGGGATTTTGTTTCTTTCTTTTTTTTTTTTTTTTCCAGTACCAGGAATTGAACTCACAACCTTGCCCTTGCCAGGCAGGTGCTGTGTCGCTGAGCTAAATCCCCAGCCATGATTTTGTTTCTTTCTATAAATTCATCTCCTGCATCTTTTGCTTAAGGAGGCATATTCTTATAGTCAAAGTAATTATTGATAGCTGTGTATTTACCACTGCTATTTTGTTAATAGTTTTCAAGCTGTTTTGTGACTCCTCGATTCTTATATTCTTCTCTTGTTGTCTTCCTTTGAGGTTAAGTGGTTTTTCTCTAGATGAGTATTTTGATCCCTTGATTTTATTTTTTATATAGATAACATAGACTTTTGCTTTGTGTTTAGCATATTACCCCTGAAAAACTTTTAATAGATTACCTTAAACTGATACTATCTTCCTTGGATCACAGAAAAGATCACACTTTCACTCAACTCTGTTGCTATATATTTCATATTTTTATGTCACTATTTGCATCACTTTATATCACATCATCATTTAACAAATGATTGTAGCTGTTACTATAATCTATTATTATAATAGTTTTTTGTCTCAACTTTCACACTAAAGATTGAAGTTATTTACACACCACCAAAAAAGTATGAGAGTATTCTGAATACTACTGTGTACTTATTTTTATAAGTGAGTGCTATATTTTCATTTTGTATGTATGTTGCTCATTAGCACCCTTTCATTTCAAGAGACATATTTAAGACAGCTCTGAAGGTGATGAGTTCTCTCAGCTTTTGTTTGTTTCAGAAAATCAATCTTGCCTTAATTTCTCAAGGGCAGCTTTCCAGGTATAGTATTCTTGGTTGGTAGTGGTGGGAATTTTTATAGTTATTATTGTTTTGTTTGCTTTTTCCACTCAGCCATATATTATCCTTATAAACCTGATTTATAAAGTTTCTGCTGAAAAAATCTGCTACTATTCATGTTCAAACTCTCTTAGATGTCATTTGCTTCTTTTCTCTTGCTGATTTCAGAATCTTCTTCTCTTTGATTTTTGACAGTTCAAGACTTGGACTAGTCTTCTTTGGACTGGATCTGGTGAGAGACTTTTGACCTGCCTGTACCTGAACATTTTTCAAGGTTTGCATAAGTTCTTGTTGTTAGTTCTTTAAATAAGCTTTCTGTCACTTTTTCTTCTATTGCTTGCGCTCCTTGGCCATACATTTGCTTTTATGATGCTGGCCCGTAAATTACATAAACTTTCTTCATTTCTTTTTATTCACTAATGTTTTTCCTGTGTTCTGACTATATATTTTCCAATAACCTATCTTCAAGTTCACAGTTTCTTCTGCTTGATAAATTCTGCTGTCAAGCTCTATACTGCATTATTCATTTCATTCATTATATTTTTGAGCTACAGGATTTCTAGGGCAGTTGTTATTATTTCAATCTCTGTTAAATTTCTCATTATGATCAGTTAATATTTTCTCCCATTTCACTGAAGTATTTCTCTGTATTTTTCAGGGTCATTGAATTTCCTTATTTTGAATTCTTCGTCAGGCAGTTCATTTGGCTCTATTTCTGTAGGGTCAGTAACTGGCACTTTGTTTTGTCCTTTTGGTGTTGTCATATTTCTTTGGTTTTTCTTGGTCCTTGTAGCTGTATATCAATGTCAGCACACTTGCAGAAATAGGTAATTATTCCAGTTCTCACAGACTGGCTTTGCCTAGGATAGCGTGGCTATAGGTCCTGGGCAGGCTCTCTAGCACAGTCTCAAAGCCAGGGGCCAGTGAGACATGCCAGAATCCCAATGCTACTGCAGCTGGATGCTTCTGAAGCGGTGGAGGAGGGGTTAGGGTAGCTATAGCCTGTGAGCTGCTGAGGGGTTTCCACAACACAGGGCTATTGAAATCAGCCCAGCAGTAAAGCAGACACACACCAAACCTACCATGCAACCCTGAAGAGTGTGGCTGTGTGGCCCCATATACGGCATGGTGCCAGTCTGGAGGCTCATTCTGCAGATATAGCCTGAATTCTGGGACTACAGGGACATTCCTCCTGCTGGGTCTTAGAGGAGCTGGCATACTGTCATAGACCAGGCAAAGTCTGATCTTTCCTCTTTCCCCAAAGTAAATAGACTCTGTGTGTACTGCTCTGCCTGGGTCTAGGGTAGAGGGTGATTTGAGTGATGTACATCCATCCTTCCTACCCCCTGAATGCCACAAGTTACTATAGTCTCTCAACTGGTTTTCTTAGATCTTGTGAATCCATTTGCATGTGTAGGTAGTTGCTCAAGTTGTTCTTTGTGCAAAGAACTACAGACTGTTCTATTCTACCATCACGATCCAGAATCTAAATTCAAAATACATGCATTTCTTTTGTCTGCTGAAAAGGCCAATATCAATTTATACATCTAGCTCCCACAAGTCAGCTCTACTTTCCACTAAAAAGAACTAGGATTCCTTGAAGAGATGGCTAATTCCTGGAAAGGGAAGTACAAGATGGGCCTGAAACAACTTTTGTGCCTGAAAGAAAGTGCGTGCTCCAAGAATGATGGGACTCGTTGGGCCTCTCAGATTACCAAAACCCCTCAAAGGGTTCGGGTCTCCCGTGGGGAACATGACACGTGGATACAAAAAAAAAGACACAGAAGGAAAGTTCTGCAGTTCAGGAGCTCTGGGATGACCCAACGACTTCTATGGGACAAAGGACCATGAGTAAAGCTAATGGACTTTATTGGTATCAATCAAGAAGGCAGAAGAGTTCTAGGGAAAAGAAACTTTGAAGGCACTGGCTGTAAGAAGAAACAGAGCAGTTCTGTACCAGGCACAGAGGCCCTCCAATTAGTAATACAACCAATAGCTTGATGCAAGCAAGGCTGGCACCTTCACTGCCAGGAAGGTATAATTCTTTCCTTAGCTGAGGCCCTGGGACCTCAGCTAAGATGTTATCTCATGTCTTAGCCCTGGAATCTCACAGGCTCTTGCTCAAGCCCTCATTCCAGCCATGGGGGATGCAATTCTTGCCTGCATGCTACAGTGAGACAAATTTGCATCTCATCCAGACTCAATCACATTCTATTGGTCAATTAAGGGAACATTTGCTTCTATATTGCCAGCTCAACATATCTCAGTGAATAGTGTTGAAGTAAAGGTCACGTAAAAATCAAGACAAGGGGCTTTGTTTCTCAGCAGAGCACAGCTTGGTGGTCTCCTACATCATATTACAAGCATCTCAGTGATTGCAAGGCTGAGACAGGATTGCAAGTTTCAGTCCAGCCTGGGCTATATATCAAGACTCTGTCTAAAAAACAAAAAGAAACAAAAGATTAGGGTACAGTCTGAAGACACTCCCACTGGCCAGAGTGGGTGAGGGATGATCATCAAAATAAATAATGACAGAAATCTATAGTCTACTGGACAAAATAACAAGAAAGTATTTATATGGTTCAATTATTTACTACCTCCAGCACAATCCATACCTCTGCTTGATATTCTCTGTTTCAGTATCATCTGAACTTCCGGCACCTAAGGATTTACCTTACATTCTCAAGAAGTATAGTTATGCATTTAAATACATAGTTCAAATCCTGTTATGTTTTCTCCAGCAATTCTAGATACGTTATAATAGGAAGTTTTTAGAATAATCTATACTGGAAGTCCCTCTACATTTCTCACATAACTCACTTGCCTCACATAACTTAGAAAATTAGTAAGAAAATATGTAAAGTATCTGGTATTGTAGATGATTAAAAAAAGAAGTTAGTATTTTTGTTTTTATTACACCATATTTTTAACCTTTTGCTGAGTGTTGTTGTTTTCTACTTCTTTCTATTATAGATGGCACTTTAATGTGTATACATGAGTATAAATCTTTATTCATTCATGATAACTTCCTAAAATCAGATGCCAAAAATTAAACATTTCTGGGTCAAAGTGTAGGTTTGCATTTTTAATACCCTTACGTGGTATTTTCAAGTTATCTTCCAAAAAGGATTTCCTAAGCTGCATTCCCATGAGTAGGATGTTAGAGTGTCCATTTTATCCTACATCATCAGTAACACTGGTTAATATGATTTTCAAAATATTTTCCAGATTGATAACTAAAAGGGTACCCTGCCTTAAGATTAGTAACCCTCTTATTGCTACCATAAGGAATAAGCATGAGAAACATCACTGAGAAGTATATATTATAAAATCCCATCAGAGAAAGACAATTCTCTGTGATTTAAGAGTATATATAATTGCATAGTAAGGCAACATATGAGATTTGAGAAGTGAGGTTTTTTTTTTTTTTTTTTTTTTTTTGGTTTTTCTCTGGTACCGGGAACTGAACTCACAACCTTGCACTTGCCAGGCAGGCGCTTTTGCCGCTGAGCTAAATCCCCAGCCCCGAGAAGTGAGGTTTAAAGCATGCAGAAAAAGCTCTTGTGATTGCAGAAAAAAAGGATTTATAAAGTGAAAATAAAATAATGCAAATTTTTAATGTATGTGCCTCTGTTTCACCTTCCCACACCTATTGGGCATGCCTAATTGATCACAGAACTCCTTCTCACTGAATTTGGAAACAATCTCAACAGCCTTCTCAAAACTACACTAAGCAGCAGTTGGTTACAGCTAGCCCACAAGATTAAGCCTCCATCCCTCCTTAATTTAGATTATAAATCTCAGGTCACGACAAAAGGAAGTAGTATATAATATTTAATATTGCTTTACATCTGAATATGCAGTGAGTACAAATGCTATTCTTTATCAGGGTTTACTTATCCAATTCAGAGCTAGCATCAGTATCATTGTTAGAAAATTCCCTTCTTTCAAGGCAGGGCAAAATGAAAGATGCAATACCTGAAATCCAGGAGATAACCTAAACAATGCTAACTGAGTTGTCCAACTAGAGATTAAGATTCAGTGGAAAGAAAAAAGCAACCAGACTATCTCCAGATATCACCTGACCTTTAGCAAAGATTATTTATTTCTTTGTGAAAAGCAGGGAAAGGAGGTGAAGAATGAACATCTGTTTTTGTTGTCTTCCTGCTTGACCTAAGAAGCATCAGGTCACAATCACCAACTTCAGATAGTCATCAACCAGACTTCCTTCCTCAACCTCAAATATTGTTTTAAAAAAGCAAGACAGCTCCCAAATGACTTCCAGACAGTGAACACTGTAAGCGCACAGTGCCTTAGTTACTTTTCTCATTGCTAAATCAAAATACCCAACACCCATAAGTTTTTAGAGAAAAGGTTTATTCAGCTCTCAGTTTGTAAAGGTTTCAGTTCATAGTTGGCTGCCTCCAAGGCAGGATTAGCATGGCACAGGGAATGACAGAGAAGAAATAGTCCATGGTGGGTACAAGGCAGTGAAATAGTAAAGATGAAGCAGCAAGCAATGGCAATGCCCCTCTTTCTGTCCCTTATATTCTATCCAGTTTACACACACTCAGGGCAGATAGCTCTCACACCCAGGATGGCCCTTCCCATAATACACACCCAGATCTATGCCAAATGAATCAGTGGACTGATTTAGTAATCACACATGCTTGACTCTAGCATCACACATTCTGGATCCAGGCACCTCTGAAAAGCCTCACCTATGACTGCTTAAGGTTTTGGGGGGACATATAGATGCAAACCATAACACAGAGCCCTTTTTTTCATCTCAGCACCAGCTCCCCATGGAGAGGAGCTCCTCAGAGGTGTGTCCTAAAATGGAGATTTCAACCCAGTAGGCTTAAAGTGGGCTTCTCTCTGCTCTAGAGCTCAGTTTTCTTAATTAAGATGCTGATTTATAAGCAAGTCCATCACTGTATAGAGAATCAACCTGCTTGTCCTAAACAAGTTTAATGGCATTTGAGTTCCCCTTTCCTTTACTGTTTTTCTGATTTTGGTATCACACCCTGGGGTGCTGCTATAAAGGTTGTCTGCTGATGTAGTATTAAGACAGCAAATAAAATGACTTATATAATCATAAAATTTAACCATTACCAAGGGAATTTTTCCAATATAAAGAAATATGTTTATTATTCTTTTCCTTCTAACCTAAGCATTTATATGATTATCAGAGCCCTGGAATTTCTGGTACTTTAAGCCAATCAGATTGCTTTTTATAACCTATTTCCTCCAACCATGGTAGCATTCCTTTCCCTTAGGGATAAATTCATTTATTCCAGAGTATAATTCTCTAACCATAAAGCCACACTGTCTACAGCACTTTGCTGTCTGCATGCACTCAACAAACACACACACACACACACACACAGACCCTGTTTCTCCATATATCCCATCTCTGATCAAGATAGGATCTGCATCCTCTCAGGTAGTATGGGAAGAGATTTGAGAGGACATAGGGACCCTCAAGAGGAGGGCAGATAAAGATAATAAAACTTGGTACTTCCAAGATCAACACCTAGTATTTTAAACACTCTCCCTAATATACTAAAAGAATCGCTACCTCCTGCTTTGCCCTTGAGTTTAATTTTAAAAGGCCCCATTCTATTCTCAGCATCCCACACTTCCATATGCTGCTGTCTGGGGAACGCTCTGCCCTAATCTGGAGTGCCCCCTTCCCTTCTTCTCTAAAGAACACACTCCTTATCCTTTTCATTGTGCTCAAATCCTCTATGCAAATATGGACTCCCCCATAAGGGAGGACTTACAGGTTCCTCCCTAAAGTGTCATCGGCAACTAGAGCAGCAGTTCTAACACTGCACACCGGAGTCTGCCTTCCTGCTGCACGGTAAGCAGCTGGAAGCTCGGGGCCCTTGCTTCCTGCCTTTCTTTCTCCAGCATTTTGTCCATTATTAGTTATGGTGATGGCATGTGATAAATTCTGTTGGGTGGTTGGACAAATGAGTCCCTGTGATGACAGCCTGTCCTCACACCAGTTACAAATCTTAGAATGTAAAGGATAGATAGAACTGCACAATTTATAGTGTTCAATACTCTCTTTTCAAAGATGCAGCTGACAGAGAAGTGACTTCATTAAGGTTACTCAGTGACTAGTTGGCATGGCCGATGTCTAAATTCACAGCCTAGTTCATGGACAAAAGATCTACTGACTGGGCCAGATCCTGCAGATACCATGAAGAAAGCATAATGTACAGTATAGGGGAGGACAGCTAAGTACTCTGGTAACTGGACAGGACAAGGAATAGGGTGTGGTGAGTCTACCATTCAGAGCTGAATCTTATCTTGATGTTCAACATTGAAATTTTATGCATCAAGTATTTTTAGCCCCAGTTTTGATTTTTTTAAGTGCTGCATTAAAATCTTACTCATCATGATTCCTGAGATTTGGGGCAACCCTTTGCATTTTGTTCCTGAGGCAAACATCTCACTCCAACCCAATCTTTCCAGAGAAATAGCAGAGAATTTAATTGAGGAAGAAAGCAAACGATCAAGGTTGATAACATACATCTTCACAAAACTTTCTTAGTTCTCTGTGGATCTTGGTCTATTTCTGAATGGGAGGAAATTTTCTACTATGCAGCATGGACTTGTTAATTCATTGTCTAATTGCTTAGACCACTTACATTTACCAGCTTATAAAGTCATTTTTAAAAGCATGCAAATTTATTAGATAATTTTTGTGGCCCTCAACTAATTATGCAGCTTCATTTGGTTTTTAAGTGCTGGCAGCTTAAATGATCGACCCCTAACATGCGATTTATGTCACAAGAAGGACAGCACAGGGTTCATCTAGGGCATGTTCATCAAATAAACTAGGCGTTTTATTCAGATATTGTTACTAATGCTACCCTTTCACACTTACCCAACATTTTATTATTACCAGTGATGACATCAACATTGAAATGAATTAAAAGAATGAAAATTTTTAAAAGAAGAAAAAGAAGAAGCAAAAACTGTGTAGCTACCACCGTGAACAGGCAATTACCAAGGCTAGTAAAAATACAGTAAATCTGCGGTTCCTGCAGCCAGTGGCTTAAATACCAACAGCCTACAATGCACTTGCCATGCTAAAGCTTCTTACAGTTACCCCCTGATTTTAGGGTGACTATTTGATCCACTGGTTAGAGCTAAGGGCATACAGCTGGATTTACAGATCATGCGCTGGCATCACCATGAGCCTGCAGAATTACCTCAGGCAAGAAATTTGACCTTTCTGTGTGTCAATCATAGAGCTATCTGAACGCCACATTCCCAAGAACTTGTTGGAAGCTGGATGCTTTAATAAGACAAACAAAAAAAGACTTTTTCATAAAGAACTAGAAGGTGTCAGGTTGTAGGGCTCAAAAAGGATCTATTTTAGAGGGTGGATATAACAAATGTCAGTGAAGGATAGTATTGAGTGATGACCTCTCCACGCAATGAAGATTGAAAAGTATAAGGCAACTCACCTACACTGCCATTAAAATAAATACAAAGAGTGAAGGTAAGAAAATAAAACCTACTTGTGTTAATGACTGATCTCATTTCAGGTGCTAAACCTATGGAGTATCGGCATTGATTCTTTTTATCAAAACAATGCATCTGCTGTGGCTAAAATACCAGCAAGCCATTTACTGGCTATAATGCTTGGGTGAGTTATGTAAGCATCTCTATCAGGTTCAGCCCATTAACACCACCGATCTTGTATATGGGGTTTTTCTGAGGCTTAAAAAAGACTGTATGCATGTAAAAATACTTAGTATAATGCCAGGTATGTAGGAAACACATGGTAAATACAAGTGAGGAGAAATAAGAGGATGGGGGGAAAAAAAGAATAAAGATTTCTGATCCACTCTCATATCCTTCCCAGCACCTGGTAAAATGCCCCAGTACAGTGCAACAGTGCAAATAGGCATAGATTTATGGATGAATAATGAACACTTATACATTCCAAGTAACAAAGAAGGGAACGATAAAGGCAGATAGCAATATATACATATATAGATATAGATATAGATATATAGATATATCTCCTATCCTATCCTTGAAATTCAGGCCATAAGTTCATATGTCCACATATATTTTATATTTTAACCTCTGGCCACTTCTTCTTATACTCAGAATGGCTAATCACATGCCCTGCTCAGAGCTCTGCCCATTGAACAAATTACTCAATGTCAGTCTTCCAAGGACAACCTAGAAATGATATTTCAGCTATCATCATTGTCACCTCCCCCCAATATAACATGTCAACCTATTCATAAACCAAGTTTCACTTTTTTTTCCTTATTCCTCAACTGATCAGAAAAAATAGTCCATACAGCAAGAGATCTGAGCAGGGACACTAGTGCTGCAGTAGGGGATGACATAGATATCTTCCTTATAACCCCCTCACCCACTCATACCTTATCTCAGATACGCCAATCCCATTTGCAATGTGTTCCAGCGTGCACTCAACCTTATTAACCAGTTCTATGACAGCAAATGTAAGCCATTCTGATCTCATAATATGCTAGCAACCCATGTTTCTCCATCCCTACTAGGGCCCAGAAATGCAGGAGGAGCTGTTTTCCAAAAGACACATCATTCTCAATCATTCTTGTTCTAGAAGTGCAAGGAGCCTGTGCTATGCTTCTCCCACTGAAGCATGGCAGAAGCTCCACAGTTCACCTTCCTCTACTGCCGATATCTCTCCTATCACAGGGTCTTCCGCATTGTGCAGCCCAAACAGCTAGTTGCTCACACCATGGTCTGGAACCGCTACAGAGCCCTTTTCTGTGCTAGGCCACCAAACCTGGCAACCTTTTGCATGATTTGGCATATGTACTTGAGCAATATTTCAGTCAGGCTGCTTTCAGAACACAAAGAGGCCCAACAGATGTATTTCTCTTACTGGTGGGAAGAGTAAGACACAGTAATGTGTCTTCTCCTTTGGAGAGAATGACCTGAACTGCCCTTCCCACTGGACCCCAAAAGGTTTTACTGATGTGTGTGGCCCTGAATCTTTACAGTTTATTGTCTATCCACTGGAGACCATGTGTCTTCTTCAAATCTCCAGGTTGCTAGCTATTTCTTGCTCCCTGGGCTTTATTAGCACAAAAAACAAATACAGTACTGTAAAGGGTTCTGTATGATGACTAAATAGTCCAGATTTCTTCAGAGGGCAGGAGAGTTGACATTGCTGTCAGGCAAAACTGTATGTGTATATTACTAATCACTGCATAGGAATGTAAACAGATTTCTTTCCTCCCTGGAATAGAGCACCTTTCTCAAATCAGTGGTCACGAGCCACATTTCTGAGATCGTGTTATCTTTCTAGCAAAAGTACCACATCTGGAACAGCAGCTACACTGATAGTGTCTATGTGCATGGGTTTACGGAGAGGTACATCCTGCAGATAACATCGTGTTTCTTCAGGGGAACTTTACTGAAGACATGAAGACTGCCATTCCTGCTTCATGGAGATGCTGAAAAGCATTGGTAATTTTAAAATCTGTGTTCCTTTAAACATGTGACAACTCTCTCTGGTCCCCCCCAAAGCCACAGTGAGCTCCCAAGAAATGAAGTCAGCTTTAAATACTTGTCAAAGTCAGAAAGAAACCAATACCAGCCTCCTAAATCCTCCTAAATCCTCTCTCGCCCTTTTCTACTGTTGAGGAGAAAACTTTTCTCTATTCTTATACTCAGTGCCTGGGAGCCTGTGAATTAAGCTAACAAAATACAGATTAAGAAGAGAAAAGGCACACAATTTTGATGTACATTTAAATGCAAGGGAGTTCAGAAAAAAGAGGTAAAATTTAAACTAACTTTGGGGCTGATGGGTGTGTTGGGTTTCAAAGGGCAATAAATCGTAGGTGGGGCCTAGGGAAAACGATGAAAGGAACTAACAGAACGTAAAAGATATTTTGGTAAAATCTCTTTATGCAAACTTATCTTGGTGCTAATACTCTGTCTTCGAGGATGAATCTCTCTTTTCTTCATGGTACAGGGGGCAATTTCTTCAAGAGGAGATATGTGCTCTTCTTTTTAGGCAGATAAAAGGAGAATGGCAAACTCTTCTCGCACTTGTTGATTCTCAGTCACCTTCAGCTTGAAATAATCTGGTGCTAATGTGATGTATTTGTGGATGGCATATAGTGATCCCCTTAATACTCCTCCATGACCCCTACTCCATTTCTCCTGGGAATGTTAGCTTAGAGATCAGCTGGGGAGGAGAAAGTAAGTGAAAAGAAAGGAATAGGGAAGCCAAAAGTTCCCACTGAAGTCCCCAGACCATAAACAGAACTGAGACTTCTTGGGGAACTAGTAAGTCTGGTGGGCTCATTTTAATCCAAGAACACAAAGAGGAGTTGTAGGTCCTGCCTAATTGCACCCAAGGATCTGGGAAGAACTAAGGGGTGGTGAAAAAATGTGCAGTATAAACTCCCTACAGAGAGAGGGTGGCAGATTAAAGAGAGCGGCAAAATGGAGTTCTTTCAATGTGTTCTGCACCTGACACATTAATTATATAGAGTTTAATGTTTTTCTTAAAATTAATACTAGATCAAATACATTTTTAGCTGCCCTCTTGAGCTCACCAGTGCTGTCCTTTCTTATCCTCTGGGAGTGGAGAATATTAATTCTTGGGAAGTGTCTATTGACTTCTCCTTCTACGACATAGGATGGATTTTCAACTGTGTGACATTTCTGTTATCTGGGCTCATTTTTCCTTGCAGCTGCTTTTGAAAAACAAATTCTATTGAATTGCATAGCTGATACATCTCAGGGCTCTGGGTTTATTATCCATCAAACACCATGTAACTTGTGTTGAAATATTTCTCATTGCTTTTCCATGGGCTTTCCAGTCCTGAGAGGGAAAATTGCATGAAGTTCTGGAGTTTTCAATTCCCCCTTCAAATGTGTAGGTAAGAGAGGCAGGATTGCTTTGATAAAACACGATGACACGTATGTCATAATAAAATAGTTAAGTCTTTACAGAAATCCTCACACCGAGGTCTTTCTCTCCTCTTTATAATACAATAGCAGATAAGTAAAGCCATTAAATAAATTTTCTTTTGTTGAAACAAGAGGTGAAAAACCTAAAGGAGAGGGGTGTGATCCACACTTCTACAAGACAACTAGGTTTTCCTCCCTCCACTTACTCATGCATTGATTAATAACGAAGTGCACCAGTTTAATCCCTTTTTTGTGCCAGTACACAGTACAATG
Source organism: Chinchilla lanigera (assembly GCF_000276665.1). NCBI lineage: Eukaryota > Metazoa > Chordata > Mammalia > Rodentia > Chinchillidae > Chinchilla > Chinchilla lanigera. Next base: position 9,541,495 of record NW_004955408.1, on the reverse strand, counting down.
CCCAGCGCACAATGAATGTTCAGTGCCTATCTATTAAATGAATGGGAGATAGACACTGTATCTTCAGTACAGGTCCAGCTTATATGAGACTGTGTCTTCAGTACAGGTCCAGCTTATATGCACCCTTAACTTCTAGGAACACTTTATCCTGTTCATGTTATCTCCTAGTCCTGTTGACTGTAGGTACCAGGATACCATCAAAAGCACCGGAGTACTTTCCTTTAATTGTATAGAGATGCTGAGAGCTGTGTAGCCAAACAGAAACAAAAGGTTTAGATAATTATTCTAAATCATCACATCTCCCTAAAACATCATATTGTGGGTTTTTTAAACATCCACCATTGTGTAAAATCTCTTGTTTATTTTATTTGGTAACAAGCTTATTTATAAGTATAGATCACATATTTATGTATTTGAACCCAGTTCAAAGATCAGGATTTCCTTCAACTATCATTTCCCCTACTCTCTCCCTGAGAAAGGACTGTGTCTTCAGTACAGGTCCAGCTTATATGCACCCTTAACTTCTAGGAACACTTTATCCTGTTCATGTTATCTCCTAGTCCTGAATCAGATTGGCTAAAAACAGAAAGATTCAGATTTTTCCAGGGCCTGATAAGGGGCAGTGTGGAATGGAAGTAAGAGAGGGAATTAGGATAGGGAAGGGAAGATGCTGAGTAGAAATGCAGTATCCAGTAAGGTCTAGCCTTGGGTGCACTGCTCTGGAGCATAAGTCACATGCATGGGACGTGTCAGTCAGTCCTGGGCTGCTCCTGGAAGGAAGTGGGAAGAGGAGGAATGTAACCCCCAGCCAAAGGTGAGGGTCCAGTGGAGGTTCCATGAGCCACAACCTCACAGCTTTCAGAGCTGTGTGCACTGGACCGTAACCAGGATAGTCCTCTCTGTAGTATAGGGATCACAATGTCCAGGAGAACAGGCACTGGTCCTATTGATTGGTTTTCCAACTTGCCACATCCCTCAGCACGGGACCAAGAGAGCTGAGACGCACACTTCTTCCTACTTTCAGGCCATTTGGGAGCCACCTTCGAGGCAGACAAAGAGATCTTCCATAAGAGCACAGCCTCTCATAATTTCAGCTGTCTGGTGGAGATTCAGAAAAGCAAGTCCCCCTGTGTTCACTAAGGCATGTCTGTGGTTCCCAGGCTGACTTCTGTCATCATCCACTAGTACAGTAGCAGAGAGTGAGTCACACTTCAGCAGTTTCGAATGGGAAATCTCAGCCAACAGCCATCACAACAGCAGCCACCTTCCCCAACCAACTGGGAGATATCTGCTCACAATAAAATCCAAACTTCTTGGAAACTTCTGTGCTCAGAACATGCCTTACCAGATCCTCTCCAACACTGCTCACAACAGTATAAATGTATAAAAGCACCACGAAAGCAGTTCAGCATGCCGTAATGCCACAGCTGACATTGACTGAATACATACTGTATGCCAGAAACTAGCCTGAGTTCTTACACCTTGAATCATTTCATCCTCACAACGCTATGAACTAGATATTATCATCCTTGTAGTCACATGAAGAGTTGTTTAAACATTCATGTCCTCTGATCCAGTAACTCAAATTGTAAAAATTCACCCCTTAGAATGTAGCACTTCATGTAGGGGACCTTCACCCACAAAGATATTTATCTAAGTGATACCACAGTAATGAAAGGGAAATGTTTCGGGTATGCTTAAACAATGGAATTGTTGTATTATCGTTTAAACAAAGGATGATTATAAAGATTTGCACTGAAAATGAAAAAACACTTTAGCTTTCAATGACATAGCAACTTTCTGCTCAAGTGATCACAACAGTACAAATGGAAAGCCAAGCACAGAGGGATTTCTGGCTCAAAATAAAGAAAAGAATATGCAGCATTATTTTCACTATCAGGAAATTTCTCAACGGTCTTCAAGACCTCAGAGTATAAGCAATAAAAATAAAGTAGAGCAATGTATCTCAAATTTTAAAAACTCAATATAAGCAGAGAAGCCTATAAACAAATAGTTTCTACAAGTCCTATCACCAGTGTGGCCAGAAACATGATTTTGCTCACTCACTGCTCATGAGAACCCGTAAATCCCACATTTTAAACACTATTATTCCTTTAGAGAAGCCAGGACTCCTAACATTGCTCCTTCAGGGGCAGTGTCTTATATCTGGGAGTAGGAAAAATAATCAAAATTGGTCTGCATCACTGTTACTATTTGAAAGAAGACATGGCCAAAAGCAAAAATGATATCTTACAGATAGTCTCACTGCCCAATTTGAGGATCAGAAAGGGAATCATAATTGTGGAGAAGGACATTCTTCAGTTACTATTTTGTGTATTGCCTGAGGCCTGACCAAGCCATGATTGTTGGGTTCTGGAGGAAGTCTGGCATAAGCATTGTAAGCCCCAGGATCCTAGATGCTTTGCTGAGATATGGGCAAAGGAAGATAACATGATGGCTTACTGGTCAGGTCGCATTCCTATGATAATTGAGTTGTATTGTCCTTGCTAAAACAGTTGATATCCTCCAGTTCTTCTGCTGCCTCCTGGGTTGATTCTGAATAAAAGGTTATTGAAGATGGTAATCAGGAGTCAGTCAGTCCTAGAGGCTGCTAGCATCTGATCACAGGACTTTGGCTCTCTTGGTTTGATGTTTTCCTTACTTTTCTTATACATCTGCAGGCACCTAGTTCGGGGGATCTGTTCACCCTGGACAGAGTTGAATGTGAAGTCCGACATACAGCGCCCAACATCGGGCACAGACCTGAGTATGAAAGTCGAGACTAAGGTATGAAAATAAGTCTTCGAGAGTAAGATATGAAAATAAGTCAAGACTAAGGTATGAAAGTAAGTCTTTGAGACTAAGGTATGAAAGTAAATCTTCGAGACTAAGGTGTGAAAATAAGTCTTCAAGACTAAGATATGAAAATAAGTCTTCGAGACTAAGGTATGAAAGTAAGTATTCGAGACTAAGGCATGAAAATAAGTCTTTGAGACTAAGATATGAAAATAAGTCTTCGAGACTAGGAAAGGGAATTAAGGGAATTAAGTCAGTACTCGACTGACTGAAGAAGAGCCAAGGGATGGGAACTTGAAAACGAGAGGAGTCTTCAAGACTACGGAAAAAAGAATTAAGTCAAGTGTTCAGCCGACCGGAGAAAAATCCACAGATAGGTAAGCCCGGTCTCCGGGATTGTTTCATCAGGGTTATTGTGCGAAATTTTCTGTCTCAAAAAGAATCTGAATCAGAACAGGAGATCTTGCAGGATAAGAGAAGATAAAAATAAAAAAAAGAAGAAGAAGAAAAATAGATTAAATTGCTAGTAATTAAAAACGAAACAGTTTCAAAAACCAATGTTCATAGATATATATAAAAATGTTTGCTGTTTTCGTGGTTCCTGTATTTACTTTTCTTTTCTGGATTGTGGACAGATGGGGATTTAGTACTACAAAGGATTCAGCTGAGAACTATACTTTAAAGTTGAGTCCCCAGCCCAAGAGGGACAAGGGCGGCAGCACCGCCAGAGGAAGAGGCACAAAATGGGTTCAGGGAGAGCCCCGGCCTCTGATTCTAGGCAGACCCAGCTGGGACTTCCCAGCTGCCGCTGTGTCTGCGCGGCCTGTCCAGATACAGCCTGTCCAGCTACCAACGTGTGCGCCAGGAACCCAATAGACAGGACATAACTGTGGTGCACCCTGGCTCTCCCAGCCGCGGACAAGACTGTACCCGAGTTTGACATCGGAAATTCATCCGGCTCAAATCAGTGCCTGCGCTCGGAATTCAAAAAAAAAAAAAAAAAACACATGTGGACATCCAGGGGCCAGAGTGAGAGCCCATAGCAGGTACCAAGACTATGGAGCTGCTGCTAGGAGCTCACCCTTCCCTGAGGTGATGGAGTGGAGGCTTGGACCTCGGTCCCTCCTCCAGATTACCTCCTGAAATGGGACCCCAAATTATTCCTACTTGGACCCTTGCCTCAGGGTACAGTGGGACTCCTGCTAGGCCGAAGCAGCCTTATTTTAAAAGGTCTTTAGGTTTTGCCTAGTGTTACCGGTGCTGATTACACAGGAAAAATCAAGGTTATGGTTCAGTCTACTCAAAACTGTGGCATCTGTTGGGTTCAGAGATAAAATTGATTACTTATAGGAAAAACATTTTTAAGGGCTCCTAGCACAAGTGTAGACGGCCTCCAGGTGCGGCAGCTGCAAGTCCATAGGGTCTGATTGGTATTTCCTGACTTAGAGGTGCTGAATTGCCGACCTGGAGAGATGCAAAAAGGCCATTCGCTTGAAAATAGTTTCCCAAGAAATAAAACCTTACAGAGAATAGAGCGAATTTTAAAACATAAAAGGCTTTTACATTTTCCCCTTAAGGTTGTAAATTTAAAAGGTTGTTTACATACCTAAGAAAAAGTTTGCCTTTAGTTTAAAACAAATTGTATTTTCTAAGGTTTACAATAAGGGAGATAATTTTAAAAGTTATTTTAAAAACACCATAATTTCCCCAACTAAAACTTTGTTCCTTGTCTCAAAATATATATATATATATATATATCAAAATATATATATATATATTTCAGTGATTGATTTGGTCTTTTAGAGTTATAGTAAAAAATTTTTCCTCATTTTAGATTCATACAGCTAATAAAAGTGTCTTGTTTTAATTACAGTTTTCTTCTTGACATCATATACAGGATTTACTACTGATTTAAAAGTCTTTGGTGCTCTCGTGATTCCTAATGATGTTGATTGCTTGTTTTACAGTCCAACATTAAATTTGTATAAAAAGGCTTTAGTATTTTACAAATAAATATAAAAGTTTAAAATATAATCTAAAAGCAATGCGGTTTAAACAGTCATTTAATTTTGACATCCCATTTAAATAATGACAGGCCTAATGTTAGCCTCCAAAGAGTACAAGCTATGATAACTTTTTCATAGCTGGGTCACCTATTCCAACAGACAATTTACTCAAACTGTTTAGATCAACCTAAATGCTTTTCAGACTATTTGGTAATATTAATTGGCTCCATCCAGATTTTGGTGTAATTTCTCTGGTGTCATTAATTGTCATTATTCTTCAGACAAGTTATTTCAAATTACTTCTGTTTTCACTGATGGGTCTTCTTAGGTTAAGGGAGTTTATATTAGGGCTTTTTCTTCCAAAATATTGGATACAGGTGTCTTAATTTATCATCAAAATTCAAATTACAAAAACAAAAGGGGAGTCAATCCCTCCCACTTCACTTGTTGATATATACCAATTAAATTCTTAAAATTTTACTAAATGTGAAAGTACAGCAGCAGAAAAGTATATTACAAGAAAAGGCCACAGCTGAGAACTGGCTCCAACTCCTATTAACTAAAAGAAGACTATAGCTACAGGCATCTCACTCCTACAGAAAAGGCCTTTCTAGAGATAACATAGTTCTCCTAAATTAACATAAATTATTACTTGGTGAAGTTCTTAGAGATTCCCAAGTTCTGCCCAGATTCCTATATTATGTATGATTAACAGTTAATTTATACAGAAACAGCTACTTTGTAATAATAATGAAGTTGATCAACTTGTTGCTATTTCACCAGATTGTTTAGCTACTAAACTTTATACTTTAACTCATGTATATACCAAAGGTTTACGTCAAAAATTTCCTCAACTTTTCATTCAACAGGCTTGCAAAATCATTTTATCTTTGTTCTGGACTCACAACCAGAAACGAACCAAATGGTACCGACTGACAAACACCAAGACGCACAGACCGCCAACTGGAATTTCGGATGAGCCTTTATTCCTGGCCAGGGAATGACTGAGAGCCTCCACGCAAGGAAGGATCAGACCAGTCCCGACCCAGGGATGAGAGCAGTTTTTAAACCCTAAAACCGCATCCTGTTTGGCAAAAACATGTCACATCTGTAACAATGAGGGGATTTTTTATTGCAGGAACAGTACATTCTGAGAATCCGGGAGGGGTAGAGCATTTAGGGGAAGAACAATACATTTTGGGAGTCCAGGAAGGGCAGGGCATTTACAATCATACATTGTAGAAATGGTAAACATGAAGATCTAACCCCACGGCAGGGGTGGGAACTGGGAATTAAACTAGAACCTTTGATGTTGGTGGTGGGGCTTTTACAATCTTGTCCTATTTGTGCTCTGCTTATTAATCCTATTTTTCAGCCTGGAACAAATCCTAGAGGCTTGCAAAGTAATGAGTTGTGGCAAATGGATGTACACATCCATTATACTTTAACTTAAAATTTTGGGAAACTTGGATTTGTATATGTTGTTGTTGATAAATATGCTGGCTTTATATAAGCCCTTTGTACTATGAAAAAAAAAATTGTACATGTTAAGAATCACTTGTTAGAGTATTTTGCTATTATAGGTAAACCAAAAGCAATTAAAACTGATAATGGACCTGCTTACGTGTCACATTCCTTCCAACAGTTCTGTGCCTTGTGGGATATTAATCATGATACCGGCATTCCATATATAATCCTCAAGGACAAGGTGTGGTTAAAAGGGCACAGGATACTCTTAAATTTATGTTAGCAAAACGAAAAGGGTGAGATGGGGATAAAAGTTCACCATGCCAATTATTACATAAAGCCCTATTCACTTTAAAATTTTCAGATATTAGTAAAGATTCATCTACTACAGCAGCAGAAAAATTTTGGGCCACCATTATTAAGGGGCCAACAGAACTGGTAACCTATCTTTCGGAAAGATGGAAAATGGGAAAGAGGTACTGTTCAAATTTGGGGGAGAGGATGTGCTTGTGTCATTATAGATTCAGGAGAAAAAGTATGGTTACCTGCTAGAAGAATTAAACCTCAACATGAGCCACAAAAGGGTCAGATTCGATCTGAATCTTCAGGTGGAGGAAATGAGAGCAATGTCACTACAGCACCATCCCCAGACACCAACCAAGAACACTCAGAAAGCACAACCCCCAACCTGGGGACAACTTAAGAAATTAACCCATAATACCGAGATGCTGCTGGACTTCACTAGACAAGACTTTACGGCTGGTAATATGTTTCTAGCCATGTTGGCTGTAATAGCCACTTCGGTAGACACTTACTCTACAGAATTGGGCATATATGCCTGCGCCAATTTATGTTAATGAATCTAGATGGCTTCCCCGTCTGTATGACACACAGGGAACATTGATTACAACAGAAAGTCAAGAAGATAAAACACAAAATGTACATTTTTTTGTAGATAAAAGACTCTATTCCTTCCAAAAACTTACTAAGAGATCTCTGCTATTGACAACAAAATCTGACTAGTCTATTTCAATTATAAATTTCTAAAATTATAATAGAATTACTATAATTCAATTTGGTTGAAAATATATTTGAGTGCACTCTGATTTTGTAAAGATGTTTGTTTGTTCTGTGTACTTGTTTACATGTTTGTCATTCAGTGAAAAACAATTCCCCTGTTATTTTGAGCTCAACAATTGGGTTATAGATTTAAAAGCATGCTTTCACCTGAGTTACCAGCTGGCTTATAGATATCAAATTAAGATATTTTAACCACAGTCCTCAGGGTGAGGAGAAATTATTGGGTAGGACTCCAGTTGGTGAATAAAGGAGTGACCAACCTTTATTCATTAATAAGGAGCCCCCAGTAATCTCCACAGTCTCTTGGGAGACAGCCCTATATTTGGATCATTTGGTCTGAGAAAGTTTTTCAATAATAAATTACAGTAAGGTTTTCTCATAAAAGATGCTCTTGGTACTAAACAAAATTTTAACAAAGGTAGAGATAATTGGTTATAAGGTCATTTACATCTATATGAAAATTTAAGTTTGTTACAAAATGTCATCATGATTGTCATGTAGCAATGTTATGTACAGTTTTGATCTCTATACTTCTGTGTAAAAATATGTAACTATTGTTTCTTAACATTCTACTAGGATTTAAATATTAGAATATCCATGATTGTTAAAAAAAATGGTTCCATTTGTATGTTCTAAGGTATTTGCTATTCAGATCAGATTGTAATATTAAGCTTACTGACCCCTGTTACTTAAAGGTTAAACAAGTCTCACTTTAACTTGGGCTTAGACATCCAGCAGGAAAGTGTAATCACAGAATGTAGACTGATGGTTGACCACTGTTATGGACTTTGGACTATATTCTTATTTTTCCAATTTTCTACTGTCATTTTACATGGTATTATAATTGTACTTTGCCTGATCCTCTTAGTCTAGCAAAGTTCATCTGGAAAACCCTGAGAGAAATGGAAAGACTATTGGTGGCCTTCTTGCTGATGCTTCAAAGAGTTGCAGCAAAACAAAAAGAGGAAAGTGTGGAGAAGAACATTCTTCAGTTACTATTTTGTGTATTGCCTGAGGCCTGACCAAGCCATGATTGTTGTGTTCTGGAGGAAGTCTAGCATAAGCATTGCAAGCACCCGGATCAATACCAGATGCTTTGCTGAGATATGGGCAAAGAAAGACAGCATGATGGCTTACTGGTCACGTCACATTCCTATGATAATTGAGTTGTATTGTCCTTGCTAAAACAGTTGATATCCTCCAGTTCCTCTGCTGCCTCCTGGGTTGATTCTGAATAAAAGGTTACTAAAGATGGTAATCAGGAGTCAGTCAGTCCTAGAGGCTGCTAGCACCTAATCACAGGACTTTGGCTCTCTTGGTTTGATGTTTTTCTTACTTTTCTTATACATCTGCAGGCACCTAGTTCGGGGGATCTGTTCACCCTGGACAGAGTGGAATGTGAAGTCCAACACATAATCAAACTTAATTGAAAAACTCCACAAGGCCATGACTATGTCACAATGCACAAAAGAGACCATAAAAAGTATAAAAAGGTAGTTGTAATGCAAAGCAAAGAAGCAACGTATTATATTACATATCAGAGTGTTTCTAAGTGCATTTCGGTTTAGAAGCATAAATATATAGGTATATACAAAAGCATGCATGCACACATTTGTGAGTCTATGGATCTCTTAAAAGTAGAAGGGAAATGGTGCCCAAAGAGACTATTTTAGGAGAGTGATCAGTGCCAAGTCACTCATAACAGCCTACTGGAGTGAAACCCCTGTTGCTCATTAGCACCAATGACCACAAATAAGTAATTAAAAAGAAGGTCCAACAGGTACTCCAAAGGGAGAAATTATCTGCATGCCAAAGAGTAAGAGAAGCTGAGTGAATGTGACTTCTCATCTCCTAGAAAAGTGAGCCTCAAACTGGCCTTATTAATTATAATGAGGTTCTAATAAGGCATACATAAATTTCCAATAATTTTAACCTACCAGGACACTACATCATAATGGCAGGACAATGGAATCGATAAGGCCATTCTGGCAAGCTTAAAGAATACACATTTCTGGGAAAGATGCCAGATTTTTTAAAAATTAAAAATCCATATGAAAGGCAGAGAATCATGCTATAACAAATAAATCTTCATCCTAAGAGGGGATTTGACCTAATAATGAGTGGTTTGGGTTAGAATCACCTTGGATCCTGTTATCAAGGCCTGTACCCTACACACCTGGATACCAGCCTAGATCCTAAGACTTCCACTGATCTGAGATGGTTAGTTTTTTCTTTGAATCTAACAAGCATGACTACTCTAGAAAGAGGTACTATCTAGTAGAAGGCTAAGAATGTAAATGGTGGAAGAAGTGTTTTGAAATGAAGAAATCTATGGTATATTTTACATGGAACTTTTGTGGTATAATAATGTTTACCAACTCATAAATTTTTGGTGTATATTCTCTTCTACATCATGGGCACTTATAGCATTTAAGACATTCTGGTCTATCAAAGTTGTCTTTGCAATATACCCAAAGACTTTATTAAATTTTTGCAACTAACATTTAAATATATGGGGAATGTAATTTATTTAATTAGTAAGTACTGATTTATCAATTATGTAAATAGCATACAAATATCTAGTGAAGTATTTAGCAGAATATTTATGTCTGAGTTGATAAGATTTAAAATCAGACTTTAAATACAACATACAAATTAGACTGAGTCACTTTTCCATGCCCAGGTGTGTCTTGGGTAGCAACAAATCTGTTAATACTTATCACTTTGCCATTCAGAGAAACACAAAATCATCATAACATTTCTTTTAGGGCTCAGGATGTAGCTCAGTGGTACAGCACTTGCCTAGCATGCAGATAGGCCTCGAGTTTGATCCTCAGCAATGAAAATAAAAATTTAAGTTATAATCCACAATCATGAAAGAGGTAGGATAATCGAAGGATTACATGTTGTCAAACTTCCTGAACACAGAGAGTTGGGTGATGAGCAGAGGGGAGGAAGCTACAGTCCAAACAAAGCTGAGAAAAAGATAAGTAGATCAGAGAATGGAGGTGAGGTTGACGGACCACTTAAAGTACAACCCTGACCAAAAACCTCCAAGAAGGGAATCACCAGAAGTTGAAGAAAACATCTGAGCAGACTGCAGCTGGTTGATCAGAATATCCAGGTTCAAAGATGAAGCTACAGGAGTGAAGGGACACAACATGATTCAAAGAAATGAAGAACCAGAAGTAGAGATCTTAAGCATAAGGGAGAGACTGTTCTCAGCAAGGTCATTGACGGTACCTCTGAAATTTCCCAGCTCAAGGCCCCGCCATCAAATTCTTCTTCCTCTTCCTTACCATTAATTTCAAAAAGTATCAGTGAGCTGGGCATGGTGGTGCACGCTTATAATCCTAGCACTAGGGAGGCTGACGCAGAAGGATTGCTATGAATTCAGGGCCAGCTTGGGCTACAGAGTGAGTTGAAGCCCAGCCTGAATGGCATAGCAAGGCCTTTTCTCAAAAAGAAAAAGAAAAAGAAAGAAAGAAAAAGAAAAAATTCAAATCAAAAAGTATCAGTGAACATTGCTCCACGTAGAATCAAAATAACTCTTCAACCTAACCTGGTCTGCTCTAAGCAGAGCAAAAATTGGAGCAACATGAAAAAGCCACACAACTGGACAGCACTAGGACAGGGTTTCTTGACCTCCCATCCAGCACTGTGTAAGCAGAGCAGGTAGATGAGGGTTTCCTGTCGAAGCCAGACATAAGAATAAAACCTTATAAAAACAACAGCAAAAAATCCTCACATATACAAGATTACCAAGAGTCATAAATGAAATTTTAAGAACATTCTGATATTTTATGAGATTCTTATTCAAAGATCATCCCCCAAACTCCCACCAGATCCACAGAACCAAAACAATTTTTTCTTCATTTAAAGAAAATCCCTAAAACCTTATATGTGTTGTTCATAGCTAGGAAGTCATCTCTGCTTGAGTAAATGATATCTACAGTCTTATGAACCTTGAGTACGGATTGACACAATGTGTCTATTTTTAAAGGCATAAAAAGGAACAGTTAGGGGCTGGGGATTTAGCTCAGCGGCAAAGTGCCTGCCTGGCAAGCGCAAGGTCATGAGTTCGGTTCCCGGTACCAGAGAAAAAAACAAAACAAAAAAAAAGGAACAGTTAATGATTAATTATTTGATCAATCTTGCATATCAATTTGTTTTTCCAAGAAACCATTTTGAAGATATCAATACATAATACAACAACCATTGTTAATTTCCTACCACTTTATCTGTAACTGTATTGCTTGTATTGTTCTTATGCTATTTTGTAAATGGAGGTCTGTTTGTTAATGTGTTTTCTTTCTTTTCTTTTTAAAATACATTTTAAAAAATAAAATAAAAGGTATAGAAGAGAGGAACACTGGGAGTATTTTTTCTTATTTATTTGTTTTTTAAACCTGCAATACATCAAAGAAATGAATAATGAATGTGTGTGACAATCCAGAGGGCATCAGTCTAGTATATCAGAAGGTGTCCTGATGACTAAGACACAACCACTATGAATTGCAGTTTTTCAGCAAAAAACTCAGAAAACCCCATTTTCTTCAGGCTCTTATTTTTATGCCTAACATTGAGGGGATTGGAAGGTCCAGAAGACCCGAAGAGCTTTATTTATTAGTTCTTCTCACTTTTAATATTCTGATTCCATATTATTAGCTCTCATTTTAAAAATCTATCCCCTTATTTCTATGAGCATGGCCACCAGCTTTTGGAAAATTGCCCTTGCATTCAAAGTCTGGAATAGTCTAGAAGTGTCTAGCCTTGCATTCAAAGTCTAGAATAATGGAGATCTCTTGCCTAATAAAGCTCAAAGTTTGAACATATAGCTCCCCCATCAAGTGAGAAACTGGTTTGGTAGCCAAAAGTGTGACAATACTACAAGACAAACTAATAGAAAGGTCAGCACCCAGAAGAGACATTTAGAAGCTGATGGAAAGTTTTAGGGAGAATTAGTACCATAACAATACTTCATATTTTGTATTTGAGTTTAGGAGACAAGAACTGCTCCTCAAGTTTAAAATAAGACTAGGACTAAGCATTAATTTGATTCAACAGATTATGCAAAAAGCCTTGCTCAAAGCTGTGGAGAACAAGAAGAAGGTATGACACAGTCTGCATTCCAGAGTTCACAGTACAAAAGAATTTCATCAATAAGTTCAAGGGCTTTACATTCCTTCCTAACTCCACTCCTTACTGGCTTTGAGTTTAGCCAAGTTGTTAATGTTACTAGGCTTCCATTCCATTTGTAAAGCGTGACAATGATAATAATAGAAGGAAATGCATCTAAAGCACTTTACATAGTGTTTCAGCAAGAGAAAGCTCAATAAATATAAATCTACCTGTTTGTACATGTATAGGTGTGTGAGGGGCAAAAACTCATAGACACAGTAAGCAGGTAACTATAATCAAGGCCAAGGTGGGATAAGTGTTCTAGTAAAGGTGTGAGCAAATTGTCAGGGGAACGCAGAGGCAGAAGAAGCAAAGACAACAATTTATGGCACGTAGAAGAGATGGAGAAAGCAAAGGGTAAAGTTCTGGATTGCTTACTTTTGTGGGACCCACGACCAAACCTGAAGTTATTTCAACATTTTCAAAATAAAATCTCTCTAGCATCAGAAACACTTTTTAAAAATCGTAGTTGGCAAAGAAGTCTGAGTGGCATGATGACCACAGGATACCAAGACAGATCCAAGTGTTTTCCAGAGTGGGAGGATAATTATGCCAAGCAATTAATTTATAAGCTATGCTAGTTTGCACTCATAGCGTACATGGGTCCTTGAGAGTCTAAGGGTCAGAGTGAAAACTGTTCTCTACCCCATAATCTAGCTCGTGTGTTTGCTCCCATGCTCAGCTGGAGTGATACATGCTCTATCCCTTTCCAATATTCCAAGTAATAGGTAACTGCTAACAACCACTGTCATCTTATAAAGAAGCTTTTCAGTCTTTAATTTGTTTTTATAAGAGTCTCCCATTTCACAGATGGGCAAGGTAAAATAGAGAGAGCAAATACTTATCACACAACCAAGGTCATACAGCCAGGGTGTGCCAAGAGGTCCCTGTCTGATGACTCACCACCGTGGTGCCTAGACAAGTGAGGGATGTTTGGTCCATCTGGGCTTCCATGACCAAATGCCTTAGCCTGGGCAATGTACAAACAACAGAAATGTGTTGCTTGTGGTTCTAGAGGCTGAGAAGTCCCAAGTCAAGATGTCAGCAGGTTCAGTGTCTGGTGAGGGCTCACTTCCAGATTTCTGGAAGGCACCTTCTTGCTTCACGCACTCACAGGAGAAGGGAGGAAAACAGAGCTCATCTGAGTCCTTGTTGTAAGAGAGCAAATCACATTCCTAGGGGTGGAGCCTGTATGATTCAGTCTCTTCCCAAAGATCTCCACCTCTCAAAACTACCTCACAGGCTATTAGTTAGATTCCAACCTAGGGATTTTCAGGAGACATCAACACTTGGACCATAGCAAGTGATGGGTGTGTCATGGGGCGGCATGGACCAGTTGTTGCCGAAATGAGCTGGAGACACAGGGCTTCACACTCAGCACTTTTTGGCTGGCCTACCACACTTAATGCCTTTCTTGTGAATAACGGATAACTGTGTGTTCTCGCTCATGGATGGCAGACTCCAAATTCTGGTCAAAAGCAAGCACTCATTGTTTATAAAAAAAAAATAGCTGTCTCTGCAGTCAACTTTTTCAATTCTTATATCAAGCCCAGGATTAGATTGCTCTCCTGTTTCCATCTTCAACTCCACAAAGTGAAGCACAGCAGGATTTTGGAGAACGGCCTGGCCGTGGAATCTGCACTCGCGCAGCCTCAGCCCCTATTGTGTTTTCCTTCACAATTTCCTCACGAGCATCAATCAACTTGACTTTTAGTCCTTGACGAGACGCACAAACAATCCCTCCTCTCCCCTTTTAGAGTAAATCTCAGCGCTGACTCCTGAAGTGGCAACTTTGCGGTGTTGGAGGCCTGGTCTGTTGACCCCAACCATGAAACTAAATTCCAGTCAGCGGAAGGAAGTACAGCGAATGGCGAGTGATGAATGGGTGGGATATTGGAAGTGAAGAGGGCAGCAACGAATGGCAATAAGTGCCTTGCTAAGCTTTTACCTGTCTCTTCTCCTCGTAATTACTCCCCCTACAACATTTTAATGAAAGGGCTGATTTGGGCCATGATTTAAGGGTTTGGTAAACATGCATCTTCTGAAAACCATCCTGCAAGACATTGCTTCTCCTGACCTTGAAAGTTCAAAGGCTGTAGGCTTCTCCTGACCTTGAAAGTTCAAAGGCTGTAGGCTTCTCCTGACCTTGAAAGTTCAAAGTTCAACCACTGTAGGCTGTTGCCTAGGAGATGGGATTTTAGTGAGTGGGAAAGACTTCCCTGGAAGAGAGGAGAGGGAAGCCAATTCTACCTGCTCTAGGAAACCTGAAACTCCTCCAAAATAACCTTTATTCCACAATGACAGGCAAGGCTTATACACAAAAACCAATGAGCTGAGGAATACAATGCTTTCAACTCACATTAAAAAGGATACAGCTGGTTTTAAAGTATTTCCTGAGTGTCTGGATAAATAAAAGAGTAGACAGGGAGCCCTGGAGGGGGAAGGGAAGATGGGTAGGTTCCAACCATTTCACAGATCAGACCCATGCATTGCCTCATCCTCAGAACTCTGTAGCTTGCCTCCTGCCTTCCTACAATGCTTCCCTCCTGTCCTCACCATGCAAGTCTTTCCTTTTCACTTTGCAAAGCCTGGTTTGAATGTCTGTGTGTGTTCCCTCCACAAAGCTCCTGAATTTCTGCTCCCAAAAAGAGACCCAAAAAAGGAGAAAAGCACCACATAGCTTATTTTATGTTAGTAATAATGGAAAGTATGCACGATTATTTTCAAATTACAGATGAAGAAATGGACCTAGAGATGTTAAGTAACTCACCCAAATTCATGGGACAAATACAAAGCAGAGTTAAGACTGCCCTGTGGGCCATCTACTCTGATCTGGCTCATAAACCCTCATTCTGATGAAAATCTATCATCCACCATTTTAATGGTGATCTTCCCTGTAGACTATGAACTAACTCCTTGGCACAAAAGTCCTGATCTGTTGCTTCATTTCCCTTTGCATCTAGCACAGGGTGCACCAATCAGGCAAAGATTTGTTGAGAGAAAGGAATAGGAAAAGGAGAGAAGCAAGGAAGAAATAAGAGAGCAATTTGATGAACAAGGAGATAAGGAGGAGGCCACAGCACAGGGCTACAATCTGGTGTGTGCAAACCAGATTAGTCAAATGAATCCACACAGGTTCTTGGGCCCTGTCACCAGCCCTGCAGAGATCACACAGGCAGACAAAGAGTCTACACTGCAAAGCAGTAGGACTATATTAACCTGAAATAGTGTCCTGTACAGATTATACCCTCGATCTGCTATGAACACACTGCTTTTCAGGATATTATCTAGTAGTTTGGACAATTTGCTGTGTGAGAAATGCTTTTTTTTACATCAGTAAGCTGACCTGTTTAGTAGGCTTTTGGGGGAAATGATTTCCAATTGCTTTGCAGTTCTGACAGCCTATCAGTACTGGACCTCAGGACAGCAAACACCCACCTTCAACAGCACTGTGCGGCCGTAGTTCTTACCACGATCACTTCATTATAAAATTTCAAATGATGCCAAAATGTACAACATATAAAAAATAGATGCTCTTCTGTCTCTTACGTCCAACTTCCATTCTGTTCTACCTCGGAAATAACCGCAAAGAACCACTGACGTGCATGCACACAAACACACACACTATTATATGTGTAATCTTTACCCAAATGGGTTGGTTACTCTACTATACACAGTTCTACAACCAACTTTTCTCATTTACCAAATTTGGGTCCTTCTAATGGTAGTTCACATCTTGATAGTATCTGCACCACTTTCCCCATATAGAGATGTACCCCTGTTTATTTAACCAATCTCCTACTTATGGGTGTTAAAGCTGGTTCTTTCTTTCATTATTTAAAAGCAAGGCTGTGATGAATACTTCTCTAGAGATTTGGAGGATGGCACAGATAACATAGATTGAAATTATGGATAAGACTATATATCCATACAGATAAATCTTTAAATCTTATGCAAATTTTCTATAACGTAGATTTTCGGGGTAAGACTTCAGATTCAATAGGCATGGGCATATTTAATTTTAGTAGCTGTATCTAGCTGCCCTTAAAAATGCTGCAGTAGTATTCCTTCTCATTATGTACAGAGCATGAAGGAAAAGAACACTTCTGAGAATGTGATCCAAGCAAAGAACTTCCTTCCTAGGAGCTTCAGTTTCCTCTGTTATAAGATGAGAACATCGCTAAGATTCTACATCCTTATAGAGGTGTGCTAGGAAGCCACTTTCCTTTGAGTTCATAACCTTCATGTTCAGGAATAATTCAGGCAAACCCCAAAGGGATCTCACAGATCCCCAAGTACAGAAGGAACGGAAAAATCCTTTCTATTTTCACATCCTCCCTCTCCCTAAGCACACCTGGCACTGCCAACAGCGTTCATCAAACTCTAGAGCCTCAACCACAGAACTGAAGGGACCAGAAGATGGAATAAGGAGGGAAGCAGCAAGAGCACTCCAAGCTGGGTGATGTCCATACCACTATTACCCAGAATCCCAAGTGCTAAGTTGCATCACAGGCTTCAGCATATTATATTTTTCTGTCCACTGACCATGAAAAAATTAACTCACAAGACAGAAAGCCTATGGTAGGCATTGCACATCACTCCAGGCTGAAGGTAAGACCTAGAAGTCAGTGTTCACTCACTTGGCATAGCACAAACTGCCTGGCTGTGCCGCTTCTGCTGAAATCTGAGATCATTTCACTTGTGATGTCTCTTCCTCCTCCCCAGCACCTCCATCACTCTCACAAGCTCATTTTTCTCTCTGATGGTGAAGATGCGAGAAAGGTTCATTCATGTAGGTAATAAATGAACCCCTGACTTTGGAAGAGGGGTAATTAGTGCCCATTATCACTTGGACTAATGAGATCAGAGCAGTGTTCTCCGCGCCCAACATGCCTAATCAGAATTTAAATTAAGAAGTTCCACTCTCTGTGATTAAGGAGATACTCACTGAAACACTGCACTCCTAATTCTTTTGTATTCTCATTCACCAGCTCAATATCAAATGTTTTATGACAGTGAAAATATGCTTAGTCTAAAAGGAACAGATGCCCAAATCTCCTTGTGCTCATTTGGAAAGACAACCTGATTTTTCTTTATCTGGGGTGTTATCAGCCAGGATTAAAAACAGACACAGAGACGCACAAGTGATTCTAACTGGATTTGGTTGAAATTGTTTCTTTATGAGCTATATAAACAGAGCTTTAACAAAAATCCCACCACCATGAGAAAAAGAAAGGGTTAGACATGGGCGGAGTTGGAAAGGGATGTATACAAGTTCTATCATCACCAAACTCCTTGCTTTCTTTGGACAACCATTCTGACAAAGGCAGGGGAAAATGTGTCCTTGAATTACCTTAAAAATGCAACCTAACAAAACTTCCATTGTTCCAACTCTGTAGCTGACCTTTTGTAATCACTGTTGCACGGAGGTTGTACCATCTGATAGAAAGAAATCAGTTTTTGCACTC
Organism: Chinchilla lanigera; assembly: GCF_000276665.1. Lineage (NCBI taxonomy): Eukaryota > Metazoa > Chordata > Mammalia > Rodentia > Chinchillidae > Chinchilla > Chinchilla lanigera. The sequence continues at coordinate 9,523,497 of NW_004955408.1, read as the reverse complement.
AGATCTGGATTTAAATCTACCTTAGTCACTACCTACCAAAAGACCTTACCTAAGACACTCGTAGCTGTAAGCCTCAATTTTCTCTTCTCTTATAAATTTGCTTTAAATTTGAGAACTTCTCATAAGTCTCTATTATTAAGAAGGTAAAAAGAGAAACCACAAATGTGGAGGCACTATTTAAAATATAGCAGCAGCAATAGCAAAAACAAGTGTGCAGAATATATAAAGCTCTCCTACAAATAAACAAGTTTTTAAAAAAGGCAAACACTTCATAAAAAATTTAACAAAAAAGCTTGAACATTATACAAAGGCAAAATCCAAATGGCCAATAAATATATGAAAAGATGCTAAAACTCATTGGAAATTAGAGAATGCAAACTTTAATCCCAAGATGTTATTTCATACACACACACACACACACACACACACCCCAGAATGGGAAAAGAGTCTAGTAATATCAAATGGAAGCAAGAATATAGAGCAATGAAATATTTACCCACTGCTAATGGAAGTGGATTTTATTATTATCATTTTGAAATACTATTTGGCATTATGTAAAAATTTTAAAGATAGGCATACACTATGACAGACAATTTTCAGGTTTCCATTTCAGGTACCTGTTTTTAGGAAGCTTGCAAATGTGCACCCGCATTACATACATATTTATAGCAGCATTGTTTATCGTAACAAAAGATCTGAGAAGAACTTAAATGTCTATCAAATATAAAACTGATTACTTGTGACATACTCATAGTGAGTGAAAAAGGAATTAAAGTCACAAAATATAACGTGCATGAGCTTCAGGAACATGATGTTAAAGACAAAAGCAAGCTGTAAAATAAGTCACATAACATGGGTCTCTTTACATGAAGTTTAAAATATGCAAAATTAAATCACATATCAGACCCAACAATCTGGCCTCCGAACCCATTATTCATAGCACAAGCTTATCACCTGCACAGCAGAGCGGGGATGAGTGGGAACAGAGCAAAGGCACAGCAAAGTGGCCCCAGATGAACATTCATCTATGGGTCACTGGGACCATGTGAAAGGATGGGACAGACACCAGTGGAGTAACATGAGATGGATAAAGGGGCGAAGAGGAAAGATAGCAATGGCCCACATCTCAGCAAACCATGCACAGTAGCTTAGCTCTAAGGGTTTTTGCCAGTTCTGCTAGAAGATATTGTGATCTTAGGGCCCATTCATCAGAGCTGAAACCAGCACATTTTTCCGGGTCGGCTGTTGAGAGCAGTATGCCTATTAAGAGCAAGGTGTTAGGTTGCACTCACTCCTGCAGTCCCAGCTTAACACTGGACCACTGTAAGGATTCCCACTCACTCCTGGCATAAGAGTCCTTCCTTCCATTCTCCATGTAGGAAAACTGGAGAAGAAACAGACAGACATGAAGCACCTGCTATGGTCTTGATGTGGTGTGCAAGACTGAATTAAGTCCTCACTGCAGCACTGTGCAGTAGTGAAGATTATCGCCTTACCAATAAGGGCAGCAGTGCTCAGAGACATTAAGTACAAAAGCTCTTTGACTTACGGTGGAGTTATGTTCAGATAAACCCACTATAGGTTGAAAATAATGCCATTTCATACACCTAAATGGTCAAACATCATAGCTTAGCAATACAGTACTGTAGATTATCTATTGTTTTTTCTCATGAACTGGGAGTTATGGCTCACTGCTGCTGCCTAGTACCACAGAAGAGTGACATATCATCTGTCACAAGAGCAGGAAAAGATCAAAATTCAAAATTCAAGGCTGGGGTGTGGCTTAGTGACACAGTGTTTGCCTAACATGTCTGACACCCTGGGTTTGATCGCCGGCACTGCAAAAACAAAATAAAATGAAAACAAAACTGAACATACAGATTATATCAAATGTAACATTATAAAATTTAAAAAATCACAAGTTGAACCATCCTAGGTCAGAGTCCTTCTATAACTTGCATATGGCCTCACAAAAAGAAAGCGACTTGACTGGTTACCAAAGCAGCACATTCCGTTTCAAAACCATCTTTGGGTAGAGTAACCACTGAAAGCCAAATTAAATAACATGGAAAGGTGGCAGAGTCGGTAGAGAAGAGAAAATAAAAGGGTATATAATGTCACATGTTGCCACCTCAACAACTGGGAAATAATGCCTCTGGCTACTAGAAGACCAGTGTCTCTGAGGCATACCAAATTGGAAAAGGACAAACACATAATTAGATTTTTTTAGAAAAAGTGTGAATGAAAATGAGAATAAACACACAACTGCAGAAGAGGGAAAAAGTAATAAAAAGTATAGATCTCAAAAAAACTCCCATCCCCTTAAAACAATTTGAAATGCACAAAATCGTAATTTTAATTCTAGACACTGTTATTGGACATCAGATTCCTGCAAGTTAGTTCACTTCAAAATTTATTAAGAACACAATGCATTCTTACCACAACTAATTAATGAATTAATCAACAAGTCAGGCACAAGGAGACTGGTCGAGAGGTGATGGGTATGCCTGTTGCCTTGATTGCAGTGATGGTATTGCTGGTGGATGTGCACGCCCAAACTCATCAGATTGTACACATCAATTATCCCTCAAATAAACCTGCTAGAAAGGAAAACAACGCTGTCACGCTAATCTTTGTTGGGACCAAGAGAAATCATTAATCTATTTAAATCAGGGTCACGAAACCATCAACCCCAGGGCTTTCTGCCCCAAATCTCTCGAAGTAAATCCAAATAGCTCAGCCTGTTCTCATCTCTTCATCTTGGAGAAGTTAATAAATTGGCTATCAGGGCTGTTTCAGTCTCCCAGCTCACCCGATTAATGATAATCTACTGGGGACGAGCACAGTGTTCAGACCAACATCAGGAGACCGTTAAGGGAATTCCAATTAATTCTTCAGAAACCAACTCTCCTTTGACATATGCCTATGCAGAAAGCTTGTGCATTTACCTCAGTGAAACAAAGCTGTATGACCCAAAACCTTCAGAAAAAGCAAATTTCCACATGGGTAGATCTGGAGGACATTATATTAAATGAAATAAGCCTGGCACAGGAAGACAAATAGCACATGATCTCACTTATACATGAAAGCTAAGAACATTGATGTCATAGATGTAGAGTAGAATAATGGTCACTGGCAGCTGGGAAGGGTGAGGGAGGGGAGTGGAGGTTGGATGGATAACGGGCACCCAATCTGAGTTAGAGAGGAGGAACAAGGCACAGCGGCCCACAGTGCAGTAGGATGACTGTCTTTTACAATTCACTGTATATGTTTTATAAAGAACAAGAGAGGTTCCAAGCTCTCAGCACAAAGCAATGATAAATATTTAAGGAGCTGGAAATGCTAATTACCCTGACTTGATCATTATACATTGTGTACATGTATCAAATTATCATACTGTACCCCATAAATATGTACAGTTACAATGGGTTCATTAAAAAGAAAAGAAAAGCCAGTCTGAACTCAGCTCAGACCAGGTGCTCTGGATTAGAAGAAGTCTTGATAATAAGAGGTTTGGCTGGAACAGGGAAGCTAGTGGCAGTCTTTCTGCTGTTTTATATCCCAACATGGAGGCTGGAGATATAGCTCAGCATCACAGACACCTGTCTGGCAAGCACAAGGTCCTGAGTTTGATTCCCAGTACCAAAAAAAAAAAAAAGAGAGAGAGAGACACAGAGATTGGGAGCATATCCCAATATGGAACCCACTCGACGCTCTCCCACTCCCATGACCAAACCAGTCTCTCCGCAACACTTAGCCCCAGACACTTCCCATTGCTACCATTTATGGAGTATCTCTTCTGTGCCAGGTGCTATAGGGTACCGGGTAAGATTAAGAGCACTGCCCCTGGGTTAAGACTGCTCTGACTGGAAAACTGACTCTGCTTTTTACTAGCTGCCTGACTTGGACAAGTCACTTAACTCTTCTGAGTCTGTTTGCTCATCTAGAAAAAATTGCAATAATAATGCCTCTCTACATGAAGGATTATAGGATTGAAGCCCCTAGACCAGTGATGGAGAACTTTACAAAGCTTTCAACGATACAAACAGTGCACTGCCCTAGAATAATATCTGGCACAAATAAAACTCAATAGATGTTAACAATTTTGACTATTTGAATGATCTTATTAAGGCTAATGAGACAGATACTATTAATTTATCTGAAGAAATGAAGAACCACAGAGGTAAACCCATTTACAAACCAAGGACGTATAGCTCATTACAGGAGCAGCAGGATTTCAGGCCTGCTTCGGGATGGGAGTGCAAACTAGGCCATCTCTTCTTCCTCAGAGCTTGGGTTTCCCTCAGGTTTACCTGCAGGCTGTCTATCTGACACAGAGGCAGGAGTCTCTGGAGCCTCTTCTGAGACCCTCAGAGGAAAGCCTCTCTCCAAGAGGCTCAGAACTCTACAGGACAGGGGTACCCCCCACACACATAAGAACGGACAGCATGAGCCACTGTGTCCCTACCCAAGAACGGGGCCACTGCACCACAATGGGTACCAGCTGCCAACACCCCAACTGGCAATGGCTAAAAGGATCACATGGCCCAGGCTCCCAATTCAAAGGGGTGCGATAAAATCTGGGACCCTCTAGAGTTTACAAAAATCTGATTTAAGCAAGTAGGGTCTTCAAGGGGAAAAAATAAAGTCTGAAAGCTGGCTATTAGCCCTTTGATAATTTCAAAATGAGCCCAAGTTTCGCATGGGGATGTTTGCCTTCAGCACAGTTTGAGGTCCCAATGCTTCATCAATGGCCAACTGCAATGCCCGTATATTGGTTGTTACGCTTGTAGGAGCTAGAGCAACCTTAATCCTACAAGTTTGGAAGGAAGTCATTATCCAGTTAACACTGAGCTCAAAGGCTGGAAATAGCCCCCAAAAGATCCCAATTGTCTTTAATATCTTTATGTTTGGAGATTCTATATTTATGCTAAGGACATTATATTAATATCCCTCTAGTGTTCAACCTTTGTAAATTCCTCCCTCATACATAAAAGCAGCCAGGTGCTTTCATATCTCCTGAGTGACCTTTCTTAATAGTAAGAAGCGACAGCGTCATGTCATTAAGCATATATGAGAGGAGGCTGAGTGAATCACGGTCAGTACAGGGGAAGAATTCCATCTTGTGCACATAATCTCTTCCATGTATCTTTTAAGACCCACATTAAGTTCTATCTTTCCCAGAAAGCCTTTCTTAATAACCACAGGCACAGCACCAGGAAGGGTAGCCATAAAAACTCTTAGAAATAGTCTCAGTTGGCCCTTTATGATCTACTGTTCTATTCTCTGATGATAACACTAATTCTTTGCTTTATCATCATTGAATACTAACAAATGCCTTTATCATGTTTTAGAATTCAGTTTGACTTTCGTGTATATCTGTTCTATTTAAACTGATTGTAAGCTCATTAGGGGAAGGGGTCTCATCTTCTTCCTTTTCTTCGTTTCCCCTGTTGCTTACCGCCTCTTCTGATACCAAACTACAGTTTAACAAGTACTTGCCAATGGGTAACTAAAACACAGAACTATTTGTATTTGTGTCCTGCCAAGTGTGAGGTAGCTTTATTAGGTTTTATGCAACTATTATAGCAAGAACTGGACCGGGGATATAGTTCAGCAGCACAAGCGCCTGCCTGGCAAGAGCAAAGTCCTAAGTTCCATTCCCAGTACCAAAAAAAAAATTAATAACATAGCTAGAACTTCTGGTGGGAAGAATGAAAAAGGTTAATTTTGTTCCCCTGATAAAGCAGGAGTCCTTGCACCTAGAAAGTAACTTTTTTTGAATGGGAGCAAGGTAAGAGGAAATAGAGAAAGCTAAGAGCTGCGGGTGCTGATTCAAGTCTTGCAGTCAAAGCTTTCAAGGAATCTGGGTTTCTGTGTTGACTAGTTGAGTGGAGCAAGGTGTAGAGTTTTGTTGCTGCTATTGGTTCAATACATTTCTGCTACTGAGAGCCATATGTCCCTGTCATTCATTATATCCCCAACCAAACGATAGGCCTAGCTTACCATAGCCTTGTTGATTGCTTCAGAGATAAGCAGCACATGTTCTAAGCAGAGCCAATCAAAGTCTTCCTCTAAGTTTTAATATACAGTCATTAAAAAGGATAAGTTCACCTTCTTCCATGGAGGACTGAATTGGGACCACTAAAGCCTGGATCTGTTAGCAACCATCTTCCTTGGCCCTGTGGAGGAGCCTTGTTTGTGTTATAATAAAATGAATTCACAGAGAAGAGCAAAGCCAAGAGGTAGAAGAAGAAAGACCAACTCCCTAACTTCACTAAGGACTATATCCAGGTATGAGTGAATCCACGTCTGCCCGCCCTCTCAGATCCTGCAGCCTTTCACTCTCTCTTCACTTAAGCCAATATAACTTGGGTTTCTGTCACTTACGCACAAGAATCCTGACAACCACAAGACAGAGGTCCAAGAAAACAGAAAGTGCACTCGATCAGCATATGGACCACATCTGTTTAACTATTGCTCTATCCCTAGTGTCCAATTTGATAATTATTTGGTAAATGAATGAATAAATCTCTTATGAATTCTGAACATCTCAGCAGGAACTGATTCAGCAGGGAAGAACCAAGAGGCTTGGCAGGTATCTGAATTACCCCCATCTATCCTTTGAGGAGGAATGCTCATCCCTTCTCTTGATTCTAACTCCATGAAATTTTCAAGCAGGCACCTGAAAATTTCTTGGTTAAATATTCCATCTCCCTCACGCGACTTTTTCTTGGTGATGTACTCCAGTGTTTGACAGTGCACTGGGATTAGAATGCTTTTTCTATTTCTGTGGGGCTTGTCTTCCAGACCTTTGGGGTTCTTTCCTCATCTGCTCACTTTCTTCAACACTGCAGACCTTTATCAAATTGAGAAGAAGTTTTCTGGTAGGATGTTCATTAGATGTTTTAAAATAACTTCCATTCCCCCAAAGTAGAATCTGTCAACCTGGTAACTTAGCAACGTGACAAAACACCTCCACAAGCAAAAAGAATCAGGGAAGAATTGGTCTTTTGTCATCCTTATTTACTTGCAACAAGTGTGCTGCTTGCTGATAAACGGAATAAGCAGGGACCTCCTATCACACATATGTTTCCTCTGTTGGTGTTGACAGGGATGTTTGTATACAAATCAACCCAATAGAGCTCATGTGCCCAAGGGGAGTGTGCCAAAGTTAGGGTATATCTAAATTCATTGGTTCATTTTTCATTTCTATGCCATGTCTACAAAGTACTAGAGACTTAGAGAGGAAAATCACTTTAAATAAATTTTAAAATATTATCTTTTGCTGTGCCTTGGCAGGAAGGTATGGAATACCAAACCAAAAAGGTTCACAGTTGTTCTTGGCAATAATGTACTCGATAGTTAGCACCAAGAAAGTGCTTGGAGTTTAGAGAAACAGGCTGAGGGTGCTCCTTGTTTTTTAGGTCTGCAGCCAAGGTCCCTAAATGATGTGCTATAGGAGTAATCACAGACCCAATGCAACAGTGTCAGAAAAGCCTTGTGAACTCAAAAGCACCAGACCTCACTGCATCAGCAGTCCCTTGCCAGGAGTGTCTGCTTCATGGTACAAGCCCTGACTCTCGGCTGTGCTTCTCAATACTATATTTATTGATCCAGTGTATCAACATCTTTCACAAAATCAGGTAACATTAACAAAGCAACTCCAAAATGTCAGTTGAGTGTTATTACTTGGGAGCAGATTAATCAATATCAGTCCATTGCTTTAAACTTTTCAAGGAACCCTTACCTTCTACAGGACAGAGACCGTGTTTGTTAGCATGGAATATAAAGGCCCTTAGTGATCTGGGACCTCTGCACTCAGACTTGTTTGTCAGATCTACAGACTATCACACTTTCGTGGTATACTCAGCATGCCATACACCTGCTGCTTTCATTGAGTTTACTACAGGTCATCATAACTGTCTATTTTTGAATCAGGCTGTACCGCTAGACCAAGACCTCTTTCTGGGCAAACACTGTAGCAGGCATTTTGGAATCACCAAGGACTGGAATAGCAACTGACATACAGGGGCAAAAAAAACTGTTTGATGAATAATGAATAAATTAACTTGGAATTTTTCTCAGACTCAATTCCCCCCTTATCCACACCCAAAGGCATACATATGTGCTTGCACAGGAGCATGTGCACACATATCCACACACAGAGAGACCTTACTGTAACTTTTAAAAAGAGAAGAAACTAATTACAAGGTAACTGAGTGCCAGTATCTGAGTATTCTTTGCTAAAGGCTAAGATTTTCCTATGCATGAGTACCTTCTGCATCCAACCCAGTAAGTCCTGTCAAACTTGTACATTTCCAATGATGACAGAGAACTTACTACCTTAGAACCAACCTTTTTTTACTTTGGGGACATTTGAAGTGTTAACACGTTCTTAATTATAAGCTGAACTTTGCCTGACTATAATTTCTACCAACTCCCTGGCTTTATCTGTGTTTCTTGCAACTACTCAGAACACATCTAGTTCTGCCCACATGGTGGCTCTTCCAATATTTGAAGAAGTCAAGTCTTCTATTGTACAGAGGAAAGAATCTTGAGTTCAGAATACTTCTCAGTTCACTTGAGTTCAGAATCCCTCTCACAGCCCTGGTCAGTCTTCCCAGATGTGTTCCAGATGTTCCCTTGGGATCATCTATTAAAAGCTGTGGAGATACATCGTGGTATAAATTCTGAAATGCATTTCTTACACTGTATTGAACATTACAATCACTTGAGGAAGGTACTTAAAATGTTCCTTGGAGATCCCACCCCAAAGACTCTGGTTCCATGGTAGGCAGTGGACCTGTTAGATAAGAGGCTCAAAGAGTTATCCTTGGGAGACCCACAGACCACTCTTGTAGAAACATTGGTCTAAGATGTCACCAATCTCAATTTTTTCTTCTGTGCATAGGGAAAAGTCTGTTTCTCTCTCGGATCTCATGATAAATCAAGATCTAACTCCTACACTGGCTATAAAATACTGTCTAAGTACTGAATGCACATTTGTAATAACAGAATGGAAATCAGGAATCCACTAAGCTTTCACATTTAAGCAAAACAGGAGCTGGTAGATGGTGTCTCTTCATCAGAGGCTGAGTTTGAAAGGTTGGTCAAGGGGTGAAAGAGCAAATTTCATATTTTTCACCCTTCCAAATGGCAGTTTTTTAAGCAGCATAAAGATAATTGATCTGTTCTTTCTATTTTCTGAGTGTGTCATGGGAAGACTTTTCCACTCCATAAATACTTATATTAGCAAATCAAATAAGCTGGAGAAGCTCTTAGGTATAATGCCAGAAGAAAAATCATGCCAGTATCATTTTACTTCATTATTAATTACCACTATTGATGAGTTCTACTTAAAGAGTTTCTTTCTACTAAGATATAGAGAGTAAGGCAGTATAGGTAGGCAGGACTGAAAGGATGTTAAATGTTCAGACACCACTGAATTTGAACCCTAGTCCTTTCATTAACTAATGTATTGCCTTGAGAAAATCACTTAACTGTTCAGAGTTACCATTTTCTTATTTGTATAACAGAACTTCTGATGGTACCAATATCAAGAGATTATTGAAAAACTAAATAAGAAAGCAATTATGAGAGTACAAGCTCCCAATTTATTATGTATTATCTCTATATCTAATTCTGCTATTATTTTTTCTATCCCCACAGAAAAATAAGTATTCAAAGTACTATCTCCATTTTGTAGATGAGGACACTAAGGCAAAGATTTGGTAAATCATCATGGAAACAAAGGCTGTGTCACTCAGCCACTGGTCCAAAGTCCTATTTCCAACCAGCCTCCCTCCTAGAAGGTCACACTGACCATCTTGGTTACTTTTCTGTCATTGCTGGGACAAAATATCTGATGCCCAAAGCTAGGGAAGGAAAGGTTTATTTAGCTCACAGTTTGTTCAGTCAGTACTTGGCTGGCTCCGAGGCAGAGTGGCACATGGCAGAGGGCAACAGTTCATGGTGGCAGAAAACAGCAAAAACAGCAAAAGCAAAAAGCGGGGAGCAACAGCAGGCGGCCTCTTTCCCTCCCTTACATTGTATGCAAACTATGTGCCCCAGGGCAGGTGTAGCACTCACTCCCGTAATCCCAGCATTGGACCATGAATCAATCATAAACTTTAGATGCCCACCCCACGACTGTGTGAGGCTTTGGAGGGACCCCCAGACACAAGCCATAACACTGATGTCAACAGAACAGGAGATGCTACACAGAGAAAACTGACCTGCTGTCCATTTGGGGGGAGCAAGAGAACAAGAAGAACAGCTGCAGATTTAGATTTTGTTCTTTTCTACGCACTTATTTATGCTTCATTGCTTCAGTTTACAAATATCTATCCAACCTTTTTCTGTGCCATGATTGGCAATGGACCTAAGGCATCACTGAGCAAAGGCACTCAGATGGTCTTTCTTCATGCTTTATTTATGGCTCTGTTCAAATATCATCTCATCGACGAAGCACTCTTGATGAGCCACACTATCCATCAGAGCGTCTTGGTAAAACCCCATCCCCTTACCTGTCTTACTTTCTCCCTTCTACCACACACTGTGTTTTTATTTATTTTGTTTTCCCGCCCCCTACACACACCATAATTCAAGCTCAGTGAAAGCAGAGACTTTCTCCAGCTTGTTTACGCGTGTATGCTTAGCTCCAAGAACTGCGCTTGGCGTACAGTACAAACTTAACAAGTATCTGCTAATACGAGAGTGGAAAATCTTGGAGATGAGCAGGGAGGGAAAGAAGTGAAGGAACAAGTCACTCTGAAGTCCTTGGGGAAAAAAATTCACCGGGTTTGGGCTAGGGAATGTCAAGGCATGGGGAAGGACAGTCATGGATGCCCTCCCTGATGAGGCAAGCATTATCAATCCAGCAGGGCTAAGGAGCCTCCTGTGCACAGACCAGAGGGAATTCTACCCCTTGCATATGACCTCATGCCTGTCACTGTACTTTACAAGCCACAGCCACATCCAGACTCAGGGAGAGCAATTCTCCTCTGCCAGACTCTTCCTAAGACTTAGCATCCCGAAGATGATGCTGAGGGCTGGAATCGCATGATAGACCCAGCTGGGACGTGATGCTTAAACAAAATGCCTTCATAAAATCCACTACATGCATCACTGAAATTACAACAGAAAGAGGATTTAAGCCTGAGCTTTCAGCTCAGGGAACTGCACAGCTCGGCAATAGTTTGGTTATGCTCTAATTAGTTGTTAGCATACAGCGCAGGTGTTAAGTAATCTGCACATACTAGAAAGAAATCTGCAAATTTCAGCCAGTGTAAGTGGATACTGGGGAAGACACTGCCTCCTGAACTCTGGAAAATGTTCGCCATCCCCTGTGTCAACTGTAGGTGGGTGTTGATGTCAAATCCCAAAGGCCACAGTGATTAGGGACTAGGTTGGTTATAAGGATTTGGCAGTGAGTTCCTTTAAGTGCAGTTAGTTTCTAAACCTGGAGGAACAGCAGAGCATTTCCAGGAAGGGCTGCCTTTACATTCCCCATGAGGTGTCCTAGCAGAGAAAGAATTTCCCCCAGATATCCCATTTTCTTGAAAACCTAAACAGCATAAAGCCATCCCCACATCCTCATACTAGAAAAGTGTGGTACAGCAGGCGGGGGAGAGTTAGGAGACAAACAGAGTCAGAGAGAACCACACAGGTGCTGACACCCCACACCGCCACTACCACAACTTCTCCCTGCCCTGCTGAACATGCCATACCTAAAGTCCTGGTCACAGTGCCTCAGACATTGCATATATACCACCACATTAAAAGCACTGCATTTTAAGATGGAGCACAAGGATATGTCCCCGTGCGGACACGTTAGCCAAGGAGCTCAGGTTCATCCCTTCAACTATGTACCTCCACGTCATCATCCCACTTATGTCTGCTAAAGAGTATTATAAAAGCCAGAGTACTGAACACTCAGGAGAGACCATAATTTTATACAACATAATTCACCTTAAGCCATCAGTCCTCTACCTGGAATTCATTAATTAGATGAGCTTTGAAAATGACATGAAGCTGAATGAATGGAACCAAGAGCCAGCAAGTTTTAATGAAAAGACGAATCAGGAGACTAAAATATGGTCCTTTGTTGGGGAAAGCAGGCTGGGGACTTGGAAGCTTGACTGACCCTCCCTCAATAGTCTGAGATGACAGAACAACACTGGAAACACAGACAGAGGCTCAGAGAGGGAGGCACAAATCGGAAAAGGACCACCTTCTATACAGCTTTTCCCCAAAAGCACACGGTATCCATCACACTCAGTTTGAGCACCCATCTTTCTACTCACAAAATGATCACAGAACCACTCACTTCCTAAGGCTGGGTGACTCTAGAGGTGGCCCAAGATTAAGTAGAGTAGGGCTTCTCAAGCCCCCAGTAGAGGGCTTGATGGATGGTAGGCACTGAGAACATGAGAACAGCCTCCTGTCTGCTTTCCATAGGAATGGCTACATAAAAGAACTGTGGAAATGGTGGTAAGACCATGACAGAGTAAGCACAAGACAGAATCCTGAACCCTGAATGATGAAGACTAGCTTTGCATACTCAGCCCAAGACATGTAGGTAGCATAACTACTGTGAAGTCATTTCCCACTGGGTGTAGTGGTGCCTACCTGTAATCCCAGCACCTGGGAGGCTGAGGCTAGAGGACTATGAGTGTGGGGTAGCCTAGAACATAGGCTCAAAAAAGCAAAAGCAAAAATCATCTCTCTGCAGAAGGAAAGCAGTTCAGAGATGGGCAGATGGCACTGAGCCCAGGTAACCACAGACCTGACGCAGCTCAGGCTTGCTGGAGGTAGACAAACATTCCACTCTATCGAACAGCAGATTTCTCTTCTAATTTAAGTTGATGACTTCCTGTAAGCTCCAAGCGGGATGGGAGTGGGGAAAGGATGGGGTGAGAGAACTCCAGAGAATCTACTTCCCTACTTAAGATCCAAGAACATTAACAACAACAACAAAAGCTTATTTCTTAAAAATATATTGCTTAAAAACGGAGACACAGAGACCCAAAAAAATAGAGAGAGAAGAAAAAAAAGAGGCAGGAAGAGCCTGGGTAACTTAGCAACTTTGCAAGACCCAGTCTCAAAATATAATATAAAAATCCTGGGGCTGTTATTCAGCTCAAAAATTCCGGGTTCACTCTCCAGTAACATGCGCACACTCAGACAATATAGGTCTGGAGCCACTTCCTCAAGGTGGTGGGGCCCGCTGTTTTGCATTGGTGGTACCCAGTATCTTAAGGTCAACTTTCCTATCTCGGTGGTACGCTCTAAGTGATTGCATGGCAGGCACCATGAAGGAATATCCACCAAAGAGCTTCGCTGAGTAACTCCTTTGTGTTCATCACTGCATGTATTCCTCATACAATTCCATTAACAACTCAGTAGCATCTATGAATTTAACACTACTTTATTCCCATTTCACAGATGAGGAACCCTTAAGCAGCTTTCTCAGAGGAGGAAGAAGATATACAAACTCTAGAAGCTGTGCAATAATGGCCAACATTGCAGAGCTCTGACCAAATGCCAGAAAGTGCATTTGGGGGTTGTGGAATTAGTTCAGTGAGCGGTGACAAGCAATGATTCAGAAATAATAGGAGAGGAAAGGAAACAGAAGAGGGGGAAAATGAAAGACACATTTGAATGCGTTGCATGTGCTAAGGGACGAGTATTACTTCATAAATTTATTGTAGTATGTACATAGGTTTTCCTGTGTACCGTACAGAATGAAATCATTAAGTGAGTCTCAGGAAGGTTTGCAAGTCACTGTGCCTGAGGCCATGCAGCCTGTGATTTGGAGCTAGAGCTCAAATCCAGACCTTCTGTCTCAAGAGCTCACACTCTTAACCTCTGAACCAGTGTTGCCAAATAGAAATACAAATTAAACCACATATGCAACTTAGTGTTTTCTAGTAACCACGTCTGAAAAGTTGAAAAGCCAGATTAAAATTACAAAGATTAATTTTAACCTATTGAATTTCACTGACTATAGCAAAAACATTATTTCAACAAGAGAACATTAATTTTTCAAATGAAATCAATGAAAATTGAGGGTTACTACATCTTAGGAATCTTTTTACACTTCCAGCACATCTGCGTTCAGACTTGCACACCCGTAAGTGTGCAAGGTAGCAACAGGTAGCTCGAGACTACCGTGGCGGGCCGCCAGATCCGAAACATGTCACCTCCAGTATCCCTTTGGGCCCTGGGCCCCAGATTTGTGACAGAGGAAAATGTCTTGTCATATTTTCATGTTTTGTCTGCCCCTTTTACTGCCCAGTAGTTTCCCTTATGCAGTTTCCTCAGTACTTAAGCCCAAACCCAGTACCCAGTGCTATATGATTCTGTTTTCCTGGGCTACATGTAGATGCCATATGCTTGCTAGGCTTTGAGGGTAAGAAAAGCAGTGGGAAGGGGGTCCCGCAGCCAAGGCAGGCGGCCACAAAGCCCTGAACAATAGGAACTTGGTTGGCAAAGGCCCGAAGCGTGCTGTTCGCAAAGCTACTGGCGCAAGCTCAGCCCAGCACCAGCTTTTAATAGCACCTCTCTCCATTTGGATTCAGAGGCACACCAGATCCATCACACTCAACCCGTACAGGATCAGCTGGCCCCATTTCCAGGTCTTTGCCAATAGAAGCAAACTGTGGATTTGCATAAAAAGACAGGTATCTGGAGAGTCGTTAGAAGTTACAGCTATGGAGTGACTTGGGGGAAGCCCTTTACATAATCAGATAAAAATCACACAGAAATATGCTGTCACCAGGGTTGACACATCATGAGGCACTGGAAGGCCATTTCCTATGGCATCCTCCTAGCTCCTGTTGCTACACAGACACAGGAAAGGCTACAGCTTCCGTGTCTAGCAATAGCCAATTGAGGAGCCAGAGGCATGCCTCCTCCTGCCTCCTGCTCACCCCAGCATCTCCTGGCTCCTGAAGACTGAGGCAAGGGAGCTTGTTAGTCCATCTGTTTGCTTTTCAAAGAGACCGGCAAATCCTCCTGCTGAATGGGGTGAGATTCACTGTGGCCTAGACAAGGTTAAGGCTGAGAGGAAAAACATCAATCGCTTTTGCCTGGGTAGTTCGGCCTGGCTCCCTCAGACTCAGAAATAAAGGCTGTGGGTTGTGTGTCTGTGCAATGGAAAAGATCAGTAGGCCTACACCATTCACAGGCTTCCCAACGGAATGAGCAACTGCAAGTGTCAAGCACCCCAGACGGGCCCCATTCACTTAGAGATACGCTGCTCACACCCTCACATACGGGACCTTGCATACTAGCCAACAAAATGGACTTGCGGTGACACAGCATTGCAGGGGCTGTGATAATAAAGGTAGAAACCAGGTAGGCTGGGGCCTACAGAAATGAACTACTGAGTCAAAGATGAGCAACTGGTACCTGCAGATCCTACAGCCCTTTACAGCTTCCAGGAGCATAAGTGAGCCTGCTACTCAAGTCCCGCAATGTTTATTAGGTCCAGTAGGACACACATCACATCCCTGAGGAAACTGAGGTGCAGACAGCCAGGTGCTCATTTATAAAATGGGGATATAGCCCATGAGGTGCAAAATGAGCTTTGGGTAAGTGACAGCCATGCACATTACAGTGTTCAGCAGTGGAGATGTGTGGGAGTCTGCTCTGCCTCCCAGTTTTTGGTAGAGAAGCTGCCCTGACTCCATATGCCGGGTCCACCTCATCCTCTCTGCCACTTGATTATATTATCCCAGTCCCTTCCCTAGCACTTGGAACTCAGACCGCACCTGTCTTATTCTGAGAGCCACAAAGACTGAGAAGTTTCTACAGAAATACCTAGACAGTGATTTTCCCCATCATAAAGAAGCAAACTGCAAGGGTTCATTCACAATAGCCAAACAGGGAAATAACACAAATGTTTCAGCAGGTGAAGAGACAGACAACATGTGGCACAGCCACGCAATGGAATACTTTGGAACCATGAAAAGGAACAAGGCAGGTACCTACTACAACGTGGATGAGCCTTGAAAATGTCTCGCTCAGCAAAAGAAGCCAGGTTCAAAATGCACGTATTGAGATTCCATTTACCTGAAATGGCCAAAATAGGCAAATACAAAGGGACTGAAAGCAAGTTACTGGTTGCCAAGGGATAGGAAGAGACAGAAATGGGGACTGATTTCTTAACGACTGTGGGGTTTAGTTTGGAGAGGGTGTAAAAGTCCTAAAACAAGGTAGTGATTTTTGCATAATAATAGAAGTCCTGAAAGCCACTGGGTTTTATGTTTTATGTGTGAAATTAATTTTATATCATACAAATTTTGCTTAAAAAAGAAATTTAATAGTTTATGCCAGTCTTGAAAACACTGATTTCAGTACGCTTGCAGCCCTCACAACTAAAAATTGTTAACTAAGATATAACCTTATAAAATATCCCACCCAGGGTTTACAACTCTTCAAGCCTGGGCCTGGACTCAATTCTGTGTCCTGCGGACTGCCGCTCTAGCACCTTTTCCTCCATGCTGTGTCCTCCCCTCACACAAGGAGGGAAGAATTTTGATTTCTTGAACGCATATCCAACTGCTTCCCAAAACCTGCAGGAAGTGTCCATCCAAGCGCATTTACTTTGAGTCCTGTCAGCAGAAACCAGGCTTTATTAAGAGGACATTAGTGGGCCTCTTTGCTTCCTTGCTTTTGGAGAATTCTTAATGGCTCCAATGCACATATGTCATTTTTCAGCAAAATGTAATATTTATGTCATTTCCAGGGAAAGAACATTTTCAGCTCTTGTAATGTATCACTTCTTGCTTCCCTCCACAGCACAGGCTGGACAAATCATGCAAGCATTCATCACTACCTCTCCTGTCACCCACCACCACGGGGCAGGGTTTGGCAGGTCACTTACAGCGGTAAAAAGGGAGGGTGAGTGCCAGCCCAAAAATGGAGGTGATGTGTCAGAAATTGCCTGAGGCAGTGCTTCATAGACTCTTTAATGGAGAAGCAAACTTAAGACTTTAAAAAGTCACAAAACTTTAGCATTTAAAACTCAAATACTTAATTTATCTGTAAAGTTTTAATGATGTCATATTTATGTACAGCCAGTGAATCTTGCTGTTCAACAGTAATTTTTTTTAAAACTTGCTTAAAGGAACAAAGCTGGGAATAAGAATGGTGGGTGGATGTATATTCCCTGCTTTCAAGATGTTTACAAGAACATAAGGGTGTGCGTGTGTGTATGTGTGTGTGTGCATGTGTGTCAGAGAGGTACTCAGTGCACATGTTACACACGTTATCTAGCTCATAGAGTGTATTATATTCCTCCCTTTACAGATGAAGAAACTGAGGCTGAAATGTTTCCATAATCTGCACCAGGTTCCAACATCAAGCCAGTGACAAAGACAGGTCTGACCTCAAAGCCCCTGATCTAAACCCTCATGATATAATAGAATGATTACAAAGTAAATATTCTGGAGTCACATATTGAGTGGAAGGTGCGCTTAACGGAAAGTTATGATTTAAAGAGAGTTCATACTCAACAAGCTCTGCAGTACAGACACTGAATACTACAGCAGTTCTCCAACGAGAGAAATAATAAGGGCTACAGAAAATAAGACCCCTAGAGTGGAAGCAGAGATGGGGTGGAAGGGTAGGTGCTATTCTAATAATAAACAAAAAAAGGAGTAGGGTAAAATGGACTAGGAACACAACAAAGGAAAAGGCAGGACCATTGAGAAATAGCTGGCTCCAGGGAGTTATGAATTCTGCTCTTTCAGTTCCCAGTATTGGATTCAGTCACTATTATCTATCATAAAGGTACTTGCTTTGGGGTCCCCTGCACACAGGCCACCAATGATGATGATGATGATGATGATGATGATGATGATGATGATGACGATGACAATAGCATCAGGTATGCTTCACTGGACACCTATAACTGAACCACAGCCCTGGGCTAAGCACTTGGGTGAACATCTGCTTTGATTACCTCCTCTGGTAGGTAACCCCAGCTCTCCTTCGGGTGATCATATGCACACATTTTCAGGCCTCATACTTCTCTCAAAGCTGAACAGACCCCAGCACCTAGAGTGAATCATGGGACCTGCTCTACGCCAACTGGTACATCCTATGGCCCAGTACTGGCCTCTATACTGATTCAAAGGTGGACACAATGGCCAGTCAAAGCTCATGATAGGACTTTTCGCCTAAACAGAAATAGGTGTTAAACTACTGCTGCTGCTTTGTGAGAGGTAGGAAGTTTTGATATCATTATTTAAGCCCTGAATCCAGCCATACATCTGGGCATTGGTATTTCTCTGAGCAATAAATACCTTCTTTCTGATGCTGGTTTGGGTTTAGTGTTTGGTCATTTTCAACTCAGGACATCTAAATCAATATAAGCAATTAAAAGTGCCTCAGTCCTCACAAAAACACCATGAGGTACTACATATGTACAAGTACAGTACTGTACTCCCCCTCCATCTTTTTAGTTAAAGAATTGAGGCACATGGAGGTGAAGTTACCTGCCTGGGCAGTAGGGCCAGCACCTGAGTCCAGGTAATGAGGCTCTGGGGACCAACGCTCCCGAACATTCCCCCAGCTAGCTGGATTCTAGCTCTACTATTCTGAAACAGGACTCTCCACAAACCCAAAATAAGCCTCAAAATAGTTCTGAAACCTTAAAATACCTTGAAGGGTGCAAATTTCCTCATGCTCCCATAGATTTGCAATGATCCTTTTTGGCTTCAGTTCTCTCCCTGAAAAGAATCATTTAAGCAATAAGAACGTCTTTCCCCAAGCCATCCTTCAACTGCTGATACTTCAGTTTCCCAAAATTACAGATAAAAATAACAATGCACAGAAGCAAAGACAAGATGGCTGTGAAAGTGGACAGGAGAAAAGGCTAAAGGTGAGCCTGACCACTTGTTTTCTGTGTTGTATGCAGGAAGATTTGATCAAAACATTCTGGTCATCACTGAAGTCTGCTTCTTAATTTTAGCATGCTTTTGCCTGTCATACAAATTCTTGGGCTGGTGGCATGGTGAGGCACAGCTGCTACGCTCTGAATGCTTTGTAAATTTAAAAAGTAAATACTGGCGAGGACAGTTTGACATGCATACCTCATCTGGGCAATCTTCTCTCTTTGTTCAGTCTCCTAGCAATTTGCCAGTGGCTCAGGAACTCCTTGATAAAGGAACAAGCAGAAGCAATCTTGAAATGGAGTGAAGGTAAAGAGACGATGCCAGGCTCAGAGAACTAAACGATCCCCTGGGATTCCCAAAGAGCATGGCTGGCATACTTCAGCCAAAAGCACTACCTGGTGTTATCAGCTCAATGAAAAGAAAGAGGTAGGAACTGGGAGTTCCAGCTCAGACTGCCACTAACTTTGAGTCCCGGGTTGTCCATGAAAAAGTGACCTGATAATACTGTGTGCTTTTGGTTGGAGTCAATTAAATAGTAATGAAAGTATATGCCATAAGAAATTAAAAATGGGATTTTGAATCAGAAAGCAATTTCATGCATCATCTTTTTTATTTACTAAGGAGGCAAATTTGAACAACTTATTTAACTCCACAAACCTCATCTTTTATCAGTAAAATGAAGAACCATTGCTTCATTCAGGGGGGTTTTTGCAAGGGTTAAATGGGATAAAATATACTTAGTGCAGTTCCTTGCCCAACACTGAAAGAAAACCAAAAACAATTAACCATCACTATTTATATATCAGTATCATTAGTAAAGTTTAAACTTCTATATACAGCAAGAACAATACCCTTCATCAAAAAACGCTTATCAAAAAGGTTCCTGGTAAATGCTAGCACTATACACATTTGTCCAAGAGCAGAAATTTTTGGCCATTATCACCAGCCTTATCAAAAATGTAAGGTGTGAGGGTATCTGAACACACTCGGCACATGTTGACAGCACAAAGACTCGGCCTCAGTTTCATCAACATGGACGTCTGATCCCGGCAGATGGTCAGGTCAGACTGGAACTCCAGCCATGCTGCTGAGCCTTGCCACTTTCTCGCACAACCCTTCACCCGCTGCCTTAAAGCCAACCTTGCAAAAAAAACCTCATACTTCAGTTATATATTAGGTCATGACTGTCGACCCTCAGAAGCCATCCACTACCATACAGCCAAATGATTAGGAGAAAGCATATTGTGCCATCCATAGGTCTGACGCCTTACAGGAACTCCAGGAAACCTCAGGACTGAATGGCATCTGCTCGGCCAGAAAGCTTTGTTTTGAACTAACAGTGGGACACTCGGGGTACGTACCAGAGAGGGCAAGGTTTTCCTACCAGAAAAGCCAGGCAAATCAAACAGTTTTAACTGAGGCTACAGTGACTCCTTTTTAACTTGATGTTTTTTCCCTTCAGGGTGGCTTAACTTCCACAGAAGACTGTATCTGGTTGTATCTCTCAAATATCTGATGGAGCAGTGACCTGTGTCTACATTGTGAAATTTAACACATAACTATACGTAAGAGGGCAGATCAAAAATACCATGTGTTTAAATTTTCTAAAAATTTATTACAGCAAAAGACACACTGCTGTTAATGCCCTTCAGAAATACTCCCCTTTGCTTTGAACACACTTCTCCCATCCTTCTTGCCTCTTTCTGAAGTAATTCTGGAAGTCCTCTTTCGTGAGTATTTTTAGTCATGCTGTCATGTCCTGAACCAATGCAAAACACAGCAATTTGTGTCAAATAAAAGCATTATGGTACGTCCTTACCCATCCAATGCTCTGACTCTCACACCATGAGACATCTGGCTGGCTCTTCCCCAAAATCAATATGACTGTGAAAGACAAATATTTGGACCTGATTGAGGAAATGAAGGTACCTGTGACAGCACAACAACTGACATTCATGAAAGAAGAGTGCTTCAGAAACTGGCAAGGATGATGGGATAAGTGTGTTCAAATGGAGGGGAGGATTTTGCGGAGAATTAATGCCAATATGTCTTTTTCTGTAATATATTTTTAATTCAAATATTCCCTGTGGTTTTTGTTATACTTATATGCCATCTACTAGTAGTTTGTCTTGTAAATTTCAAGGCAGCACGGAAAGAACACGAGGTCCAAATTCATTACACTGGGTTCCAGCCCTGCTCTGAGCTCTTCCCCTTTGTGATGCTCATGTGGCCGTGGGTGGGGACAACAGCCACAACTGTGTCACACATGGCTGCCCCTCTCCAGAGAACGTGCCACTCAGCGAGGAGAACAGCAGTTGGCTGGCAGTCCACAGGGGCAGCACCTTCAAGGTGCACTTAACTCTGAGCCCAAGCTGTGCTTTCTCCAGGCCTCTGAACTTGGCGTAAGTACAAAAACCCAGTCATGTTGCTCAACGTGGACTCTTCTTATGGAGTCTCTGCTCTGACACTTTGCATCTCTGTGTGATGTCACTGTTGCCTGAAGCTGCCAGTCACCAAAACGCTGCTCCCTCCCTCTGATTTTTCCACGGACGTCCCTGGGACACTCTGATCTAACAGCTTTCCCTGGTCCATCTGCTTCCTCTCCTCTTACAGGAGTTACCAACCACTTGGGATCCTAACCCAGTATCAACATCTGTCTCCTAAAACACAACTGACACCTCCTAACTCGCCTGTAACTCCTTACTTTTCAGTTAAAACTGCCTCCATCATCCTCAGGATGGGGAGGAAGAGAGAAGGAGCAGGAGCAGGAGACCAGTGGTTTTTCAGGACAGGATTTCAAGATATAAATGGAGAGTTCCCCTGCAGCAATCCTTCATACCCTCTGAGTGCACCACTGCCACCATCCTCCAATGCGAGGTATTCTGTGTATCAGCATGGCTGGCAGGGCAAGAGAGCAGAGACATTTTCCGAGTTTCTATGGCGCACTTTGAGTCCTAGGAGCCAAATGTCTAAATCCTGAAGCACTAGGGACAAAGTGTATGACTCCCCCAGAAACCAGTTGAAAGAGAAATTGCTGTAACTAGTGCTTCCCTAAGGATGGTCAGATGGAGAAAAGATGAAGGGGTGGAGGGTCCAGGAAAGGGAATGTCAGAGAGCCTTACACTGTGAAAGGTCTGGACCTGGGAAAGATACCTGAAGGTGACCATGGAGTCGTCACCACTGAGAGGGATCATCAAGCTTGCCCTGAGAAAGCACTGGCTTTGGAGCCCCTCAGACCCTGAGGGGGTCAAATCAGCACCCATGAGCTTCCCAGGTTGTATCGAGGTAAGTACCAATGGAACTTCCTACATCACCCTTGCTACTGGGGCATCTCCCAGTGCCCACATCCAGCAGGAACAACACCTCTCAGGGCCCTGAGACTTGGCTTAATCTCCATCTGACTTACCACACAGGTGCGACGTTTTCCTCAACAACATGGGGTCCTTATCATCACCTACAGCTTCTTGCGAGAAAGGTGATGCCTAAATGCCTAAAGGAGTATGCTGCAGGATGGGAGTGGAAAGAAAAGTAACCTATCCTAACTGATAACAGTGGAAAGCAGAGTGACAACTATTTTTATACTTCCACACATAACCAAAGTGAGCCAAGCCCCAGGGTTGTTCTTTCAGTCAGAATCTAGTGATTCCTCACAATTCCATGAGTTGGAATCCCATCTCCATTTTACAGACAAAATAACTGAGGCACAAAGAAGTTTGGCAATTAGTCCAAACTCACTTTGCTGTAGCTGGGATGACAAGGTTGACTCCCTTGACATTATATCAGGTCTTTTTTTTTTTTTTTTTTTTTTTTTTTTTTTTTTTTTTTTTTT
>NW_004955408.1:9413286-9500660 GCF_000276665.1 Chinchilla lanigera | reverse complement strand
CTTTTGCTGCTGAGCTAAATCCCCAGCCCCTATATCAGGTCTTGACAGGAAAGTCCTTGAGGACAAGGCTTAGACTCCTCGGTCTTCCCACTCCCCCATATAACACAGCCTAGTTCTAGAAATTTACAGATTCTCTGTACATATCTTGTGCTTTGACCAACTGATTTAGATATTTTCATCGACTAAAGAAAAAAAGATGGGTGTCTCCATTTTTTTCTCAGCAACAAGAAAGCTCCAGCACAGCTGCCTAGAAGGATGTGGGAGGCAGCCAGCGAGTGTACATCCACAGGAGAGATCATATTTCAGCCTTTTCATTCCATTTGACAGGAGAAATACTGATTAAAATCAGCTGAACATGTCACGAAAGGGTAACTGGGATCTTCATTTCTTTGCTGTGCAGAGGCAGCTGCAACTGTACTTCGGGAGATAACTCCTCATGCATAAAATTACTAATAGACACCATCTACCTGATGAATGTCTTCTCCTTAATAATTTATATCACTTGATCTATTTTCAAAGGTTAGTCTTACATTAAAATTACTATTCTGAATAGGTTAGCCTGTTATTTAAGGATAAATTATTTCACCCCTTCACATTAGTGTTGTGTTTGGATAACGATGAGGTTTTTATTTCTAGGCCCCAGTGAAATCATGAAAGAAATTGCTTACTTGACCCAACCCCTAACACCCTGGTCTTATTCCTTGATTCATCTTGACTCACTATCGACTACCAGCTTTCATATTTCTCATTCCTGTTTTCTTACTTTTTCACATTTCTTTCACCTCTTTAACCATCTCTCTCCATCCCCCATGCCATGTTACCAATCATAGATGATTCTTGAAGCCTTTCCCCGTGAATATGGCAGACAGCACCCTCTGCTTACGTCTGTCCCTTCTGTTGCTCCACAGGTAACAGTTTAAAGAACAGCTAATATCTCCTCTAACTTCTCCCAGGCCATGCCTCATTTAGCACAGAAGAGTGAGAAAGTAGAAGGAGAGCCAGGGAGAAGCTAGTCTGAGTTCCCTAAGACCTAGTCAAGTCAGCGCACCATTTCCGGTTCAAATTTTCCTATTGCCCTATGTGATGGAAAGAACACAGGTCTGAAGTCAGACAGTCCTAGATTCAAATCCAACATTCCTCATTACTCAGCAGTTTAGGGCAAGGCAGTCTCTATAAGAAGCAGCTTCTTCTATCAAAGAGTGATAATGCCTTACTTAGAGATTTGGTGTAAGAACTTTTTATATAGAAGAACTATCTCATGTAACACAAACACAAGAAATGTTCGTCCACACTTGGTGAAATAAATCATGGATGAGTGGATGGATGTAGCAGACAATTGTCACTATCAGAAAAAGAATTTTTAACGAAAAACTGGCTTAGTCAAGAAGACTAGAAATGGTAGGCTGAAAGATCAGATGTTTCAGTCCTGACTTTTAGCCCTGATCTTACAAATCAGCTATGTGACCTTTGACAAGTTGTTTAGCACTTTAATCTGTAAATATGAGAACACCGCATACTTCCTCAGGTTTGAGGAGGTTTAAATGATAAAATATCTGGAAAAGATATAACCCAGAGCACATCACAGAGTGTATACCTTTTCTCCTTGGATGATACCATTGCTCTGGTGAATAAAAGTAAAATAAGTGAATGGTCTCACCAGTGCCTACCTCACAGCAAAATTGTAAATCCTCATTGAAAAAAAAAATGCTTTATAACGAGAAGGTATATAAACATATACAGCATTGTTATTACTGTTACCATTAGCAGTAATAATGAAAAGCTGAGTAAGACCCTTTTGGAAAAAACACAAACCTTGTTAGGTCTTTCTCCAGTTGATATGTGTATGTGTTCAGAGTGCTTGAGAAAAGTACAGGGTGATTTGTTTAATTAAAGGATAATTTCTGCTGTTGCCCTGAGTGTACAAAGTCATAAAGTATGGATGTTTTACAAAGAGGCTGAAGTAATGTGCAGGGAATTTAATTGATACTCTAAAGCTGTTGATTGTAAATATGCTCAGGAGGTAGATAAGTTCACACTGTTTTATGGCACAAAAGCCTTTTATTGGTAATTTCATGTAATTGTGAAATTGGAATTGTCACTGGGCTGGAGGTTTTCTGTGGCTCCAGCAGGGAGCATTGCCTACTTTCTGACCTTGAGAAGGACCCCTGGGAACTGCCGGCCATGACTTTCCATTCTTTGGGGCACAGAATTTTCTCTGAGGCATCCAAGAGTAGCAACAAAAAAAGCTCTTCCGAAGAAAATGTTTCCCCTGACCTGTTCCCATATTCTCAAGGGTGTCTGTTACCCATAAACCTGTGTTTCTGGGAGTTCTTTCATGGTGAGTGTCAGAAAAGCCCTCTAAGGCTACATTGGGAAAGAAGTGATCTCCCCGTGACCAGACCACACCAAGCAGTGGGAACTGACCCACAGAAAGCTCTAAAGAGCCAAGGTCCTGGCTACCTAGTACTTGTAAATAAGCTATATACTGTGACTATGCAATCTCCTATTGACTGTCTCTTCTACCTCATTTCCTTGTGCATCTGTACCATTCTGTCTCAGTAGACTGGCTCTGTTCTCCTCCATGTACAGGAATGTGGCAGAAGATGTTGACACCCAACCTCCCAGACTTCCAGCTCAACCAGCTAGCAGAGTATTAGCCTGCCTGGGTGAGGACAACTGGACAACATCACAACAACATGGTTGCCAGGACCTTGTGAACAATCTTCAGAGAAAGTTCACAAGACAAGTAGATATCCTAAAAGATATGTGTATGTGCATCTTTTCACTATGGTAGAAAAGATCTGAAGATAAGTTTTTAATGCTTAAGAGATGAGACCCAAACATTGACTAACAATGTTATCAAATACAGACAGCACTAACCCATGGCTTACTTACTCTTCAGCCTTCTTGGACCCAACAGATACAATGTGTGTCACTCCCAATTCAAAAACAGTCTCCAACATGTACTCAGAAGAGACAGCAGGCATGGGATGGGGTTCTTCCTTAAATTCTCCTCTACTCATGGTTCAGTTTGGCATCTTCCTAATTCAAATAGGACAAGTAAGTGGAGACCTGCAGAACACTTACTAGAGCAGAATTGGAAGCACTCATGAGAGGTGGGGGAAGTTATTTCTGACCAGCTTGTTACTTCTGCAAAGTTCCAAAGACACAAGAAGAATCTGAGGGCTGGGGATATAGCTCAGCAGCACAAGCACCTGTCTGGCAAAGTACAAGGTCCTGAGTTCAATTCCCAGTACCCCCTGCCAAAAAAGAAGAATCTGAGACTTCAACATGACCTAAATTATATCCATAAACATAAAGTAAGTTAGGTTAAATACCAAAGGAGGATTTTCACAATGGTGCCTTCCTTCAAGGGCCATTGTTCTCATAGTATTCCTTCCTAACTCAGTCAGCTAACAAACCAGGACCACGTCTTCCCATGTCACAAAAACCAAGGCTCAGAAGAATAGAGTGGTTTCCCAAAGTCAACTGACCAGGCTGAATCAATACTCAAATTCACATCTTCTCACAAAGAATGCAGTTGCCTCTTAGCTACATTGCTTTGCATCCCCATAAACAACTATTGTATATTTTTCCATTCATCTGTCCAGAGCTACTCGCCAATTTTCTCCATCTTGCTCTGTGACCTGGGAGGATGACTTTATCAAATGAATTAACAGAATCCTTTGTCCTCTAGTCCCCAGTAAATTGACTCCATGAAAGGCTTTAGCAGGAAATGAGAGAGTGAGGTCAGAGTATTTTCTGGATTCCTTTCTGCAGGGTCTATTGAAGGCCACAGCTTCTACTTTCCCCAGGTTCCAGTTAACTCCTTCCTCCCCTTGACTTTCCAGGACTATGTCTGGTGACATCTCAGAACTGTTGCTAACCCTGACAATCTCACCTACCCCTCTTGGGCTTTCTTCACACTTCTCTGTATTAAACTCACCTGCTTTACTCTGTTGGTGTATCCCATCCCTTTCCTGCCAAAGTTATGACTGATCAATAAACTAACAGTGTACCTTAACTCCTGAATTACTGTGTAACTGAGGCTTATATGGATACTACTTTAACAGTCTAAATAATACCCTTTGAGAAGGATATACACTACTTGGTAATCTTCTTGCAAGTCACTATGCACAAATATTTTTTAGTGTTGGTCAAAAGCTAAAAGTATTCTTCTGTGCTAGATGCCAGAACTGGGGTCTCCGTTTATGCCAGAGAAAATATCTTTGCTGGTCTGAGTGTTAAATATGCACTGTATGGCTGGAAAACACAATGGTTTTCATCCTTCACATTGGAACTATCTCTACTTCTCCACATGGGAAGCTCGAAAGAGGAGGACTTGACCATCTGTAGGAACATGTGGAGTCGGGGGAGATTAGGACTGGGAGACAAAGAAAGGTAACAAAGAAATAGAGAAGGGAGTTTGGGGAATTGTATATAGGACTACAAAGCTGTATAACCACAAGAAGCAGCCCAGTCCACATTGCCTGTGTCTAGAGGAAATTACACCTGCATTTCAGTTAGCTACATATATTCTGAAACAGTTTTATGCTGGATAAGACTAAATACAGACGGTTGGGGATTTAGCTCAGCGACATAGTGCCTGCCTGGCAAGCGCGAGGTTGTGAGTTCAATTACAGATACCGGGGGGGAAAAAAAAAAAGGCTAAATACAGAGAGAGTACTACTGTATTGAAAAGTTGAGTCTTTTAAAATAAAAGCAGGGAACAACTTTTAAGTGGTTCACCATATTCCTCTTTTCTTCACCCATATACACACAAATATCTAAGTCAACATTCACCACGAAAATTACTCTGTATTGCTATTTTGGTGTTCACTGAGCCCTCTAAGCCAACTGTGAGAAAAATACTAGCAATCATCAAGCCGCAGATGACAAGTTTACCCAATCAGAAAGACTTTCCTATGTCTCCTGAGTGCCCCAGGGCCTTGCACAGTGCCTGGCATACAGCAGCCAAGCGAGAAATGTTTTTGTGTCAAAGGGAAAGCCTGAGGGACTTTGGACAGGGCTAGAACATCAGAGAGAGAAAAGGAAGAGGTGGAGGGGGCTTTTAGAGACAGAGACAGTTGCGGGATGGAGCCATCCACCTGCCCTGTGCTCAGCGTCCTTTCCTGTGTCCTCTCCACTCCACAAAGCTGCTACTTTCTCCCACCGACCAACAAACATGGTGCATCCCCTCGTCCTAGCTGTAAATGAGCACTAACGCAGGTATTTCAACCCGAGTTGTGCCTTCCCTCACCAGGAAATATTCAACAAGAGAAGAAAACGAGTTCCAAATTATTCTCCGAGGAGGGCTCAGCATGGAACAAGCAGAGCCGCGGCTCCCACTGTTCTCTTTCTTCATATCAAGTCACAAACCAAAAGGGCTGTAATGAAAGATGCCACCAGATCTGCTTGCCACTCAGCACCTTAGATTTTGCTAGCGACTAAAAGACTCAAAAATCGTTCTTCAGACCCTGTTTCAAATCCCTACAAGGGATTCAGAATGTCATTGAAATATTTGGCCCTCCAGAAAGAAGACTAGCAAAGCGAATTTTTTTTTTCTGCTGCAGCAAAATGTCTGATTTTATTCTCTGTGGTACAGAACATAGCAGGCGCCACCCTCAGCACCCACAGCAAATTGTGGGTAAATCATACCACAGAATGGTTTCCTGTGCTATACTTTTAACCCTCCAAATCTGAGGGTTTCCCTTCAAGTAATACCAGATACATTTTTTTAGGCCTAGAGCTGGGATTTGCAGAAAATAAAATAAAATTGGTCCTTTTTCCCTTAATGAACTTACAATCCATCTAGCACTTAATTTTATTTTCATGGATTTATTTGTTTTCCTATATTAAAAGGATGGAGGTGGGCTATAAAAATGCCAGTACAATAAATGGAGTAAAATGAAACAGAATACATTGTTAAGGGAATCACCAAAGAAATAAAATAAGAACAAGAAGCATACAATGAGGCTAGGGATGGAGTTAGCACCCAAATTGCAGGGTGTAAGACCCTGTGCACTTGCCCAGGTGTGACCCTCAGTCTGACTCTGGGCTTTCTGGAAGTCAGGATATCATCTAGTAGAAGATAGAAGCCAGGTCTCTAAATAAATGTAAAGATGAACAGTGTGAGGTCTGCAGCCAGATCACAGGGCTCCAGATCCCAGCACCCAGTTATGTTATGTAAGAGAAGTCACTCAGTTACTCTAAATCACCTATTCCTTCCCAGCAAAATGAAACAAGTAGTACCAGCTATGGGGTTATTTGAGGAATAAAACGATATATGCCTGCAGGAAGGTAAAGCATCCAGTATGTGATAAGTGCTGCATAAGCACTGTCTAGTGTAAGACAGAACATCACGAATGTGATAACAGAAGTGCATGCTAGACATGTGCGCTGGGCATAGGGGAGGGACACAGATCAGCGAGCACTTTTCAGAGCAGGTAGTAACAAAAAGTGCATTGGACTAGAAATGGATTTTGGCTACTAGGTAGAAGGAAAAATTCTGAGCAGAAGAAACAGTGCAAAGTGTTAAAACATAATCACAGGTGGTACACAATGAACAGTAAAGATTTGCCAATTCAGAACCAAAGTATTATTTGTCATTACTCTATAGTCATAAAACTCATAGTTAACAAATGACAGAAACCCAAGGTTGACGGGTCTAAAGAGAAGAGGCTGGTTCTGTCATTTCATATAACTGAGGAGTTCATGGGTAGCTTCAGGCACAACTGGATCCAGTACCAAAAACAATACATTATTAGAATTCAATTTCTGTCCTTTTCTCGGTTTTACCTTCCTCCCTGCTGGACTTTCTCTTGGGCAAGCTCTCCCCTGGAATACTACCCACAAATCTCAGGTTTTCATTTCCCCAACCTCAGGGCAATAAAAATGTCCATTTAACAATCCATGAAGAGATACTTGAGGAAATTTTGGAGATTTCTGTTCTTCTTTGGGGAATGAGGTAGGATTGTACTGAGGCTACGTGACTGGGCCCAAAGAAATGAGTAAAAGTGAATTATCTATATTCAGTTGGGATTTTTCAGAGGCTGCTAACCATATACTTGTGCTTTGTCATGACGATTTCTATATTAGATTTCCATTACTGTGACAAAACACCTGGGAAAAGAATCAGCTTAAAGGAAAGAAAGGATTTGGTTCATGTTTCAGTCTATGGTCACCTGGTTACGCTGTTTGAAGTAAGGCCAAACATCATGGTGCAGAGTGCATGTGAAACAAAGCTGCTCACATTGGGCAGCCAGGAAGTAAAGAGAGGAAGGAAGGAGCTGGTATCAAATTCTCCCCTTCACTGTCATGCTTCTGCCGATGACCTGCTTCCTCCAGGAAGCCCCACCTCCTAGTTTCCACTGCCTCCCCATAGTCCATTAAGTTATAAATCCATAAACGGATTAATCTGTTCATGAGTTTGGGGCCCTCATGACTCAACCATCTCCCAAGGAGGCCAAACCTTCAACACATGAGCTTATGGGGGACATTTAAGATCCGAACAGTAATAATCATTGTCCTTCCACTTCAAGATAGGATCTCATCAACCTAGGTCATGGATGAGCAGATCTCCCAAGTTTCATCTATTCTCTTTCAGATTGGCCTCATGATTTTCTTTAGTCGAGAGAAAGAGATATGGTCAATACCACTGTTAGCTTCAGACCACATGCCAACCGAAGTATTGGTTTCTATTTGCCCTAGGAAAACTCCACAGATTTTCCTGAACTCTCTCTCAAGCCATGTCTTCCAAAAAAAAAAAATGCAGCCTGCTTCAACACCTTCTTCTCTCCCACAGACCGGAATCTTCTGTTTCCCACTGGTCGGACACTAGTACTACACGGCTTATCACAAAATGCAAAGGAAGGAATGGCTCCTTAAACCCTGTGGTCAGATGGGTTTGTACAAATCTCTAAGAACTGATTGTCCCAACCTAAGTTTACTTGAAAAATTTACCTTTAAACTCTGAACTATTGGCAGGCTTGGTTTTTCAGTGCTACTCACAAGTAAATGAATCACCTGTGAATGTGCCTTTTTGCTATCTAAAGGATGTTAATTTTAAGTACTACTATGGCTTTGCCCAGGACACAGACTCAAGGTACTTGTAAAAGGGAACTGGTATGAACCTGGGTCAAACACATACCTGCATTAGGTGTATCTAGGTTGGTAGCATGGACATTGTCAACACTTCCTGTCCAGCAGAGAGGACCCTTACCAAATGATAAAGTGGGCAACATGAACTTTGCTCGCTGAACACCTGAGTTTTCTAAGCTTAGCCAGCATACCCTCCCTCACCTCAGATGCTCCCTACTGACAGTTCAGAAACCTTCCATATGTCACCTCCTCGGCATCCTCCAACCCACACACTCATTAGCTTAGTGCCATGCTCCAGGCAGCGAGAAGAAGGATTATAGATGGGTGAACTCATTCACTCTGTTGCTTTAATTACTGATACGAGCTTGATTGTAAACTTCCTAAAAGGCATTTGAAAGTTAAAAAGAGCATTCTTTTAGGTAGCAATATACATCAAATTAAGTTCATGAAATTTTGATGTGCTTTACATTTCCCTCTGGGTCATTTTGTTTCAGTCTATTAACGAAGCCCTGGATAGCTCTCCAGCATGGCCACATGGATACACCTTTGTGCTCTCAGACAGTAACCACTTGAGAAAACCTGACCCACACCCCTCCTTTTCCACTCTGCCTGTGCCCTCCCGCTATCTAACAAAGCAATGTCCTCCTCTCTGCCTCCTCTTGAGGTATCTAGTGGGGAAAACAAGCCCATGGACAGACACAGCACAAGTGATGGGAAGAAAGCACTGCAGAGCAGGTCTGGGAACAGTCAATCTTCCTGAATACCACCATCCCTCAGAACTCCTGCGTGTACTTTAAATGCAAAGGGATACAAAGCAAATTGCTACCATTTGAAGAAGAGACAGTTCAAGAGGAATCTGCATGGCCACGCTACTCAAGTCCAGGAGTAGCTGCGCTCCTGGAGCTGTGTGACAGTGGTACTATCAGAAGGATGCAGCACAGTTCACAATAGGCTTTTTCAAACCTTAACAGCCAATTCTACCTACTATGTTGGCTGGTAAAACTATTCTGGGAAGTTGCTGGAGATCTTTTGAACCTCAACAATTTCTCCACAGATCTTAGAGTAAAAAATTAACCGGGAAAGTACCAAGCAGACACAAAGCTTCCATGTGTGACCTACTTGAGTAGGGGCAAGAGGATGCCCTCCCTGAGATATCCTGGGTTCTGATACCCTTAGAATTAGTAAGGGTCACTCTCATCCTAGTGAATTTACTGTTTTAACATCAAAGCTAAAAGAAAAAAAATCTATGCTTAGCTCCTCAAGGTTAATAAATACTCTGTGACAAAGTCTTGTGGAAAAACTGCTTTTCTATAGCTGAAGCTCTTTGGCTAATGTAAATGGAATTATTCAGTTCACATGTTTATCACCTACACAATTTCATTTTTAAACTATCAACAGACTGGATGCAACATTTTCAGGAAATCAATGGGAGAGATGTCCAAACTCAAGTACTACTGAGAATCATAGAACCAAAAATGCTTTTCCCATATTTTCTGGAACTGAAACATTTGATCAACACCCCCACTCTTTATTTCCTGGGCCCAACCTGCCCAGTGGCATGGCCAATGTCCTTGTGTCTGTCCTTAGGCAGTATTTCCAGTTGCCTCTGTCCCATTTGCACATTTCCATTTGCCAGCAGGATCAGATGCCTCTCTCTCATCTCCAAAGCCTCTTCCTCCACCAAGTTTCTGATTAACCTCTTGTAGCTCTGCTTCATCCTGACTTTAGAATACAGCATGGTGGTTACAAACCCCAACTCCAGAGAAATGAGTGTCCACTCACATCCCAATCTGCTGCTTTCTAGCCAGTAACCTCACTTCTCTCAATACCTTGGATCCTCATCTATCCGTAACATGAGCAGAACAGTCCATACACATCTCTTAAGGTTGCTTCAAGGATGAGGCATGCTGAAGAACAGAAAGCCTTTGGGATAATATCTGTCATACACAAGCCTCAGTGGGTAACAGTCAACTTGATCACCCTCTCCTAATTGGTGCCGGGCCGGAGTGCAGAGAAAGAGCCAGCATTCACCAACCTTTAGTGGTCAGCGGGGTGGGCTGGGGCAGGCAAGGTCCAGCCTCCCAGAGCAATGTGCTCAGTCTAGAGAAAGCCAAACAGGGGAAGGCCCAGATGCCTGCCAAACCTTGGCCTGGTAAATAATTAATGTCCTTCCGTGTGTTCTTTTATTCAGAAACACCTTTGAAGTTTCCCCTGCCTTTGCCACAGGAATGAGGGGGCAGGGATGCTGAGAGGGGCAGAACTGCAGAAAAGGAATAGACAGTGTGCAATTGAGAAGGTGGAAAAACTAAAGCCATTTCCGGTATCCATTCAGATCTGAAGTCAATAATTGTAACTTTTCATCAAGCAAGGATTCCTAGCAGCCAAGCACCAAAAAAAAAAAAAAAAGGGGAAGATCAGGAAGAATTCAAAAGCAATTCTTAGTAACAGCTGTGGGTGCTAGACCGACAGGTCCCTCCTGGGGAGGTGACAGTTGGTGAAAACAGTCTGCAGCAGGCGGGAGTTTACCTGGGCAAGAGCAGCCAGCCAGGCCTCGCAGGGACTAATTATGAAAATATGATTACAATGGATTAGTGATCTTGTCAATCAAAACCACATGCCAGGTAGCACCTGGCAGTAGGTGAAAATGCCACAGGACAGAAGAATGGGATGCTGTGGGGTTTTTGTACAAAATGTTCTTTCCCAGGAGGGAAGAGCTGGCTAGGTGCAGGGATGACGCTGTGCTGTGGAGGCATTAACAGGCCCTCTGGGGAGAAGCAGGCAGGACACTTAAGAGGACAGCCCTGGCACATCTGAGCTGGAATTTCTGGCTGGTACCCTTTTCTTGTCACCCCTGACAAATGGTGCAGAGCTGGCTTCTGCTTTGCATAAAGCCTGTAAAAACGTCGTGTGTTTTCCCACAGCAGCCAAGGAAAGGGAGGCTGGGAAGCAGTGACAGGAGTAACAACAACTGCAACTACTGAGCACATAGAACATGCAGCACCTGGTGCCCAGCGCCTTACACTGGCTGAGATAAGCATTAAATCTCTACTGACTACATAGATCCTCAGAGGTCTGGACAGAACCAGCATTATACTACAGCAGGGGATCAGCTCAAGTCCCAAGCTCATTCTCATCATGGACTTCCAAATGGTACACCACGCCTAAGTTCCTCCTCCTCCTCCAGAGGTAAAAGCTTGCTCCGCATCACAGTGACAGCAGTGAAGGAAGGCAGTGGAGCTCAGAGGGCCAGATGTTTAATTCAGAGACCTGTGTTCCTAACAGACCCCTGAAGCCAAGCATGGGGATGCACACCTGTAATCCAAGCGCTCTGGGAGCCTGAGGCGGGAAGATTGCAAGTTCAGGCCCAGATTGGGCAAGCAAGCAACATCAAAGGCTGGGGATTTAGCTCAGTGTGAAGGTCCAGGATTCAATCCCCAGTGCCAGAGGAGAGAGGAAAGGAGAGAGGGATGGACAGACAGACAGATGGGGGAGGTGGGACAGACTAGCCTTGGCAATATAGTCAATGGATTATGTCTTGACATTAAATCCTTGAAGGCTATTATAAAGGAGGTATTATTATTCTACTTTATGGCTAAGAATATGGAATCTTACAAAAGTTGGAAATAGAGCTGGCAAGAGTCAGAAGAGAAATTCCAAACCAGGTGGTCCTGATTCCTGAGGTTGGCTTCTTTGCACCTGTCCCCCTAGTGAGGCTCAGTCCTCTCACAGCTTCACCAAGTCCTCACCAAGCTCCACCTGAACAGGTATGCAGTGTGCTCAGCTAGCTGCTGATTGCTCTGTAATTTTCTTCCCTTCTTTCCAGCCAGGGATAACCGCTGCATGGTGCCATCATGTAGATAAGTGACCTGGTGTGGGGGAGATAAAAGTCTGTCCAAACTCAAAATTGTTATGAGTAAGAAATTCTAACATAACCTAGTTTTCATCTAAGCCCGTTAATGCTAAAGGATCAGAGCAAAGAAAATAATCTGTGTTCCATCTATGATCGCCAGGATGTGGAATATGGAGGGATGCCCAATAAGTGAAAAAGATGAATGGTCAATGATTTGGTAACACTTATAGCAAACAAAAACAGCATACATCAGCGAAACGTGAATTCAGCTGCCACCTTTCAGAGACACATCTATTAAAGCACTTACTGTCCGCCACTGTGATTAGGAATTACGAGGGTTTACAAACCTCTACCACTCCCCTGTGAGCAGGGCTTTTTGTGAATTACGTCTTGTAAACCTCTGGTCTCCAGTCCGAGCACAGAGCCTGGTGCAGGACTGAGGAGATACGTAGCCCAGCCTTGTTTATGGGCTCCCTCTGATCCTATACAGAAGCAGAGAGATAAACTAAAGGATCTCTTCATTTCATTTGAAGCCAGATCATCCCACAGTCCTGGAGAGGAGTGGATATAAGTGATGTATAGGAGGTATTCGCTCTGCAGACTTAAACTCGCTCTTGCTGACCTGAAAGAAACAAACAAACCTTTAAAATAAAAGCCAGGCACACGCTGGCCTCTTTCAGTGACAGATGATACTGTCAAAACATGATGGGTAGCATGAGCCACCCTGAGAAAGGATCCATACATAAAGTACACCGAGGAATAAGAGAAGTATGTTCCAGCAACACTGACAGATTCCCCCATTTCAAAGATGCCATCCCCAGGGGGCCGAGGGCAGTGGAGGCTGATGGGAAATTCTCATGCAGAGGGCTGATGAATGCAGCTCAAGGCTTTGAGCGATGCCTGTGTGAAATCTGGGAGGCAGAGCTTGAGTCTGTTGACTAACTCAGCAGAGGCAGGAATATGCCCATGCGGAGCTGAAAATCAGCCTTGAGCATTAGACTGTCTTCCCAGGGAATCACGTCTGGTTGGCCCTGAACATATGACTCACATTGTGAGCCTATTTCTGCACCTCCTCCTAAGCCTGAGAGCAAAGCCGTCCTGTTCCAGGAAGGGACAGAGCACAAAAAAAAAGACATTTGCAGGATAGCTGAGTCATCCCTTTGAAATATGCTAGTCACTCCTTACCCAGACAGCAACTTCAAAAAACAAGGGAGTTTTTAAAACAGAGAACTCTCTTTGAGTTTTCAAGAGACGAAATTCATACTGCATTTTTAAGTCCAGGAAAATGATTTCTGAGTCTTCCTAGTGGTGCTTAGAGCAGCTGAAGAGCAGATCCGAATGTCTCCACCCAGGGAAGGGCCTTAACATCTCCCTATGATGAAACCCCAGCCCCTTCCCTCAGAGTCCCAGGATGCCCCAGTCACCCTCTCCCGCGCGTCCCAGGCTTGACAGGCGCAGTCGTGCCTTCACACCTCCATTCCTGCCCTTGGTATCCCCTAGAGGGCGCTCCGTCCCTCAGAGGCTTGTTTCTTCAGGAAGTGGGTCCCCAATACCTCCGTTGTATCATCTGTTCTCGCCAAATTATCTTTAAGCCCTCAATCTTATGTTGAACTCTCCTGTGTTTTATCGGCTCCCCATAGCCATGGAATTGGTCAACTGATCTGATCAATCCAATGCGATACAAACACCAATAGCTGATACTCACTGACCACAATTACATTTTGAGGCCTTAAACTGAACCTTTTGCAGGCATTATCACATTTCATCCTCACAACCTACCCACATGGGGACACCTACTATTGATTATGCCCAGGTTTCAGATGAGGGTAACTGAGGCACAGCGGTTAAGCATCTTACTCACAGCCACCCTATCAGCATAAGTGCAGGCCTGTCTAACTCCATCAGATCCTATGATCAAAACCATCCCCAAAACCACTGTGTATAATTCTCCACAGAGCTTGGCCCTCTTATGTACTTGATTCATGTTCAGTGAGCCAAATCCCAGAATGGTCTAAAGTTCATTCGTGATTCCTCAATGCTTTCTACTTACACGACAGTTTTGAGAATTTTCTACATGGCAGACACCGTGCTGGGCCCTGTGCATGAGAGAATGAGCAAGAGAGTTCCTGCCCTCAAGGAGCTTAATGACACAGAACAGAGGCTCAGTAAGTACTGGAACTGAATTCTCATAAACACAATCCTATTACTGAGAACCCTAACCATGTCTGAGTGCAGGGGCCCCTTAGCTCAGAGAGGCACTCAGCTGTGTGGAGACCCTGGACTGAGGCACAAAACATTTCCCCACACTACCAGGAACGTGCTATGATATCCAGGGAGGCTTATGCCATCTATTAGTTCCCAGGTAACACTGAGACATTGGACAACATCACTGACTTCATAAGCAGGCCTCCCATCACAATTGCCTATGCCTTTTCTTATGGCCACCTAAGTATCTGGAGAACTGGATGAAGGATGAATCGCTGACTTGGCTGATCTGTAAGATTTGAAGCCATCAAGACAAAAGAGGAATAATATATATATATATACACACAAGATAGCTAAGATAATTGTACTACTAATTTCTATTGGTTCATCGAAAGGCACAGTTAATGCTTAATTTTTTTGACCAATTTTACATGCTTACATCTGATAATCTGAACTACTCTGGAGATAAAATATGCAATATAACAACCATTGTTGGTTTCCTAGCATCTCGTTTTGAAATTCTGTATCATTTTAATGGGTTTTTTTCTTATTTTTTTCATTCACTTTAAAATAAAGAAGAAATTAAAGACAGAAGAGTGCTCTCCCCAGCTCTGGTTGTATAGTGATGTACAGCTGATGTAAACCTTGTTATTCCAGGTTCAGTATGGGTGAATTTGCCTACTTATTAAAATTTATTTGATCCCCAAGTCAATACCCAGGATGCTTTTTATTGTTACTCACACACATGTTCAGAATAGTAAAAAAAAAATCACTCAAAGGGTATGCCCCAGCTAAGGTCACACAAGGAAAAGCTCTACTTCTCAGTTACAGCTCCCATAGTGGGGACAACTTGTGGTAGTTACTGGTGGTGTCATCTTGAGTAGAAATGCCCAGCTAATTGGTCTGGGCCCATAGTTCTGGGTGTGATGGATGATGGATTTACTGAAGAGGGAAGACCCACCCTGGGTATGGGTGGCACCAAGCCATAGGCTTGCCACCTGGATGGAATAAAAAGGAGAAAGAAGGAAGTCCTGCTCCTGTTTCTCAGAGGAGCTCCAGCCTTTGCCATTCCCTTTGGATATCCATTTCCTAGCTCCCAGTGCAGACTTCCCAGCCCTGCAGCTCAGACTCATCAGCCTTCCATTTCAGACCCTTTGGCTTCTTGATACAGACTCACACAGGCCTCTACAGTGTGCTCCAGGCCTTAGACTGTTGACTGGATCCTTCAGCTCTCCAGTGTACAAACAGCACTTCTGAATTCTTCCACACCTGACTCTGCAGATGGCCACTGTAAACCTACCTTGTACATCTCTATTTATACCATTAATATTAAATCTACTCCTCTAGTGAACACTGAATGATACAGACTTTGGTACCTGCAGTAGGGTTGTTGCTGTAACTACCTAAACATGTGGTTCAGAAGCCTTTGGAACTGGCTTGCAGGAGGAGTGTGGTTAGGTTTGGAGATGCTAGCTGAAGAAGCAGTCCTAGGATGCTGTAAGGCAAGTTTGATGGGAGATTTTCTCAGAAGACCAGAATGCTAATAGAAATGCAACCAGTAAAGACTGGGATCACTAGGCTTCAACTGGGAACAAGGACTGCATTAGCAATTGGACTCCAGGCCATGCATGTTACATTCTGGCAGAAAATTTATCAACAATGTTTTCCACGTCCAGAGATACTGCAGCTGAGATAAAAGGCAGTGGACTAATTATTCTGGCAGAAAACATTTCAAAGCAGTCTAATGTTGAGGTGGTGGTATGGCTACTGTTGGGGGTTTTTAGTCATCTCTACCTTGAGAATCAAGAGCAAATGGCCCAGCAGAATGATTTAAAAGTTTTGAGTTTGGCCAGAAAAAAAGCTTTGATAAAGTTGTGGCCTACAAAGACCACAAAGGAGGACTTGGTTGCTCAAAAGATTAGCATTAAAAAGCCAAGTACTTTAGAAAAGGACAATAGAAAACATAGTCTGAGGGCATCACAAGGACCAGCGGGACTCCACCCTTTTTAACCTCAAAATTGCAAAGCTGATACATTTTGCCTCGAGAGGAGAGCCCCAGAGCAACACAGCCACAGCCTAGAGAATTTGTTCCTCTGAATTAGGTCTATAGTGCTCAGTAATCCAGCTACTTAACACTTACAGCCAAGAGAGAGGGAAGCCTGGCTACTGCTCCAGTTGGTGGCAGACTTTGGCATCATCCACATGGTGCTGGTTTTAGGTGCATGCTGAATACAAGAATTTGGGGTCAGGAAAATTCCACCCAAACTTCAGAAAAAGGCCTGGTAGGCCTGGCAGTGTGCCACTGAGAGAAGAGTGTGTGAAGCTCTGAGTGTGAAGCTGAAAGTGCAGTGGAGACCCCAAAGGCTGGAGAAGCCAATAATGTGGGTCATCTGATGAAAGCTGCAAGGAGGGAGCAAAGCCAGGCCAAGAGAGAGGCCATGAGAGCTATAACCACTGGCACTGCCACAGGGATTGGGTCACACAAGCCTTTAGGAGTTCACACCTTGTCATAGATTACCCTGGTGCCGGCCATGGAATTACAAGATTTAATGTTTGCCTTGCTGTATTTTGGTTTTGTTTTGGTCTCATTCCTTTCTATCCTCCTATTTCTCCCTTTTGGAATGGAGAATGAGTATCCTGTGCCATTGTGTGTTGGCAGTGTTTAACTTTCTTCTCATCTTTATAGAGGCTAATAGTTTGCCTTAAATCTCAGAAGAGACCTTGGATTTGGACTTTTCAGCAATGCTGATATTGTTAAGACTTTGGCAACTCTTAGAGATGGACTAAATGCATTTTGGATAAAGAGATATATTTAAGTCTCTTGGGGACTGAGGCAGAATGTTATGTTTTATATCTAAAATCCCCCTCCCAAAGACTCATGTGCTCATAGGTGGGGCTTTGAGAGGTGAGTATGTAATACTGGACATGAAGCACGGTGGGAAGAGGTGCGTCACTGTGACTGTGGCCTGGCTGGGTATGTACTGTGTATCCCTCCTCCTCCCTTGATCCTGCTCTGCTTCCTGCCTGCCGTTCCATAAACTATTCCTTGTCTGCAACGCTGCCCTGCCTTGGAACCAGTCCACTATGGACTAAAACCTCCACAAACTGTGATCCAAAATAAACCTCTCCTCCTTTAACTTGTGGGTGTCAGGTATTTTATCCCAGCAATGAGCAAGTAACTAAGACACAAATATATCTTTTGAACTCTATTTTTTTTGCATTTTTATGTTTTCTAATTGTGATTTTGCTATTTCAAAATAAGCTCCAGCATAGGCTGAAGGGCTGTCTTGTGATACTAAGTGCAGGAATATTCTGACTGCCTTACAGAGAAGATATGTTCAGTACATAAGCTTTGTGCAGGTATGAGATGTAGTTTCTTGGCTATGAGGTTTAATGCTAAGGATTCAATACTACACATTAAATAGAGAATCTTTAAAAAGGAACATGTATAAAACAGGGTTATATATTATTCAACTGACAAAAGTATATGTATATGACCAGAAGCCCACAAGAATCTAACCCTGTATTTCCCCTAAGAATGATGATTTAATATTCACTCTTCCACTGTATGTGGCAATCTTGGTAGTGAGACTCAAGTTATTTCTTGTGACCACACACTAGACAAGGTCTTTCAGAGTCCTTCCAGCCACTTCCCATGAAAGAGCTATGACATTACAAGTATAATCACCAAAATACCATGATAGAAGGAAGAGGGAAAGTATTTATAACTGTATGTGATAGCACACACCTGCAAGCCTACCTTTGTGGGAGACTGAGGCAGGAATATTACAAGTTTAAGCCCAACCTGGGCAACTTAGTGAGACCCTGTCTTGATATAAAAATAAAAAGGTTTAGGGATCTAGCTCAGCACAAAAGCTCTGGGTTCCATCCCCAGTACCAAAGAAGAAAGTATTTACAATGCATCGTGTATCTCTAAAATAGTATGATAGTGGGACAAAGTTATTCCTAAAGAGTGAGACTAGGTATGGGGTAGAAAATATTATTTTTCAATATGAGTCATTATATATACCATTGAATTTTTTTACCAGTAGTTAGTTTAATCATGGTGTTCT
Organism: Chinchilla lanigera; assembly: GCF_000276665.1. Taxonomy (NCBI): domain Eukaryota; kingdom Metazoa; phylum Chordata; class Mammalia; order Rodentia; family Chinchillidae; genus Chinchilla; species Chinchilla lanigera. Next base: position 9,482,432 of record NW_004955408.1, on the reverse strand, counting down.
ATAATAAAAATAAGGCAAAATTAATTCATCAATTCATCTTTTCTTGACCATCCAGTTCCATGAAACATAACCATAAATTATGTTCTTCAGGATAAAAAGACATTCTTCTTTTAACTTGTCTTGTGCTCTGTAAAATGGGAAATATCATCCTATTTCTTTCTCATGCTTCTCATAAGTAGTCAGTGAAGTATCTAAGGGCTTTAGCATTAGGATGTATGCAGTAGCTTTAAGGAAAGCACAGAAGCTAGAATCGCACTGGGTTAGAGGCTCATTTTTCTTCTGTAGGACTCTTCCTGGGCAAAGCCTCTCAGGCCACAGAAGCACACTCCTGAATGACCCCATTTCCCTCCATCCCATTGCAATCCCCTGGTCTGGCTCATCACCTTTGGTTTTCTGGATTCGTATTTAGAACAATCAGTTGTCATTCAAAGTTTGTGTATAAGAATCCAAGCTTTGGAGTCACACAGATCTGAGTTTGAGTTCTGACTCAAACATTTAGCAGTGGTATGATTTGGTACAAGTTACCATCTCAGAGCCTCAGTTTTCCCATCTGGAATGAAGGGATAACATCTACCTTGAAGATTAAATGGGATTGCATTAATCAGAGTCTTTGGAAAACTAGATGCCAAGTTAGGGTTAAAGGTATTTATTAGCTTGAAGAATAATTGTTTAATGGGTAAAGAGTCTCCATTTGGAGTGATTAAAAAAGTGGAAATAGTGGTGATGGTTGATTGCACAACATTGTGAATATAATTCATGTCCTGAGTTTTGCACTTTAAAATGGCTTAAGTAGAAATGTTTATGTTAGGTTGTACCATGACTGTAAGAGATGGATTTATCAAAGGAAATATCTCTGCGATAAGGTGGGTGGGGGCTTGGGGTAGGTCGGAGAGACTTTACACTGTGATGAAGGTCTGACCCCAGGGCAAGACTAAGGGAAAGGAAAAAGCGAGGGAAGAATTTAGACAATGGCACAGTTCTAGGATGCCCACTATGGTGCAGGAATAGGCCTCCTTCATTTCCCTGCCACTCTCTCCCTGCTGGGAGCAGCCTGGGGAAATCACATAATTATTACAATGGGTTTGAGAGCACAGACACATTAGCAGGGTATGTTCTCTTAGCTGCAGATCTGAATGGCACAGTCCCATAGGTGTCACAGGGATTATGCATGTTAAGGTCCTTAACACCTGAAAAGGTGGCAGGAAGTAAAAGTGGTGCTGATTTCTATTGAAATTGCCAAAATCACCACAACCACCAACACCAGTAGCGTGATCTTTATTTCAGTAAAAGTTTCTTCCAAGCAGCAGATGGCCAACTCTAATTAAATCATTTCTGCCTGGAACTAGTTGTAATAAGTCTTATCAATTGTGATACTCATCTAGACAGCTTAAACTGCATTGTCAACATTAGAGCAGTTTGTTATCTTATCTCTTACAAGGGCAGGATGGAAGTAAGGCATGACTCAAAAGTAATACATGAGTCAGGGGCTGTGGATGGAACTTGCACAATACCTTCAGACCTCACAGCCTGCCATCACTTTATGCAGGCAGCACTGGTCCCTGCTGGACAGGGAACCATCACATGACCCACCTATTGTCTGCTAATGCCATTTCATCACCTATAGCCCAAGAAACAGGAAGAGACAGGGGTCAGCATGAACCAGGAAGCAATGTCAAAGGAAGTAATCCCACCTTACTACTCACGACAGCAAGACTGTAACTCTGCGATGTCCCAGTTAGACACCTGGGGTGATTGCTTTACCCTGAGGACAATATATGTGTCATTTCTGTATTCCCTTAAGAAAGAAGAGTATGACACTCAGTCAAATATAATGGGAAAAAAATCATTTCTCCATCTTCCTATAGGGAGAAGTTAGTCAGTTTTGTTTAAAACTCAGAGTGAATGACTAGGAGACAAAGGCAGATGGAACAAAGCAGATTTAGATACCATTCTGACTTTGAGGCTTTTGTCTTTCCCCAATCATTTAATTAAGTGAATCTTTTGTCTTTTTTCTCTTCCTTAGGAAAAAAAGTGAATCTATGAGGAATCAAGAAAATAATAAATATGGATGCTCATTTCTATTGCTATTCATTCTACCAAGTGAGAGATAGTGTTGGTTCTCCTGTTGATTCCTACTGTGCCATCTCTTCTTATGAAACACCTACACCCTGGCAAAAGGAGCTGAGCTTAGTGTCCTGATTGGTCCAACACACAGTCCTATCACTCAAGCAAGCCAATGAAAGTAAAAGTGGTGTTCCAGGCAGGTTTATGTACTAAAGACCAAAGGGGAGAGGCAGAGGGGGAGTCTCTTTTATCTACTATAACTAACTTTCTATTATCTCTTTCTAAATTTCTGTTTACCACCTGAAGAAAAACTATACAGTAAGTCCCCGACTTACAAACAAGTCACCATGTGGGAGAAAGTTCATAGGTTGGACTTGTTTATAAGCTGGACAAAGTGATTCCTATAAATCTTTGACATGCTTCCAGATACCTTGGGCTCCTACTGAGCACCGTACTACCACACACTGTCATGCTGTACTGTAAGCACACAGCAGCACAACGGCGACAGTGTCCAGCAGACACCTGAGTTACTTCCACAATTTGTTCACATCTGTGAATGTTTGTAATGCAAGGTCCTTCGTATCTGTGAAAGTTCGCAACTCAAATGTTCCTATGTCAAGGACTTATTGTGTAAAGAAGAGAATGAAATGGCACAAATACAGACAGAGAAAGAGGGAAAATAGAGAATACAAGAAAGGATATCTGTTAACCCAAATGATACTTTGAACTCTTGGTCTCCTTCCAAGCCAGCTCTTCTCCTGCAGTAACAGTGATAAATGGCTTATATAGCACATAAGATGTCAAGAACCAACAAGAAAAAGATTCCACCAGAAAAAGATAAGATCCCTGAACATGAATGGTTAGGAGAAAGGGTGACATCTGAAGATATGATCCCTAGTAACTTCCCCTCTGCTCACACTCGGATAGGGATTAACTCGAAACAAGGGGGAGACTAAGGTAGCTCCACACTGTGAAAGACAACACAATGTGGAGGCCGATGTAAACTACAGAAAATTGGTCATTGTTCCTTTTAAATGAGCAAGGTATATGAAATCACCCAGTGCTTTGGTACCAGTGAACATAATGAGGACAATTAAGTTTCTTAAGATTCTGCAAACTAAACTGAGGAGCTCAGAATTATTAAGAAAAGTGAAGTTCAATAAAATGATCAGTCATGATCACAAGGAGCTATCAATCCCAGAATTCTTAGAACAAGATTCCAAAGAAGAAGCCAAAATAGGAGGCTAAACCCAGGGTGCAAGGACAGGAAACTATGGCTCTGCCTTTCTTCCACTTGAAGGTAGTACTTGACAATCACTTCCCTTTTAAATGGTTTGATCTATAAAGCAGGTACAGGTTGACTGAAAAAGTTTTCAGCATTCCAGGCAGGGAGGGAAACAGAGCTTTAGAAGTCAACTGTCTTCCTTCTCTCTCCTAAGCAAGATAGGGTATGTTTGGCAGCCTAGGTGGAAAGAAGAGCAGGACTGGGCTCCCAGTACAGGTGTAGCCTAGAGAGACACACTTCACAAGCCTCCTAAAGAAAATGGTTTACCACCTTTCTGCCACACTGACCCTGACACTGCTTGCTGGCCTGAGGCAGAGTTCCCAGGACAGGACAAAGGGCCTATACTGCTTGCCAGTCACATTAGATGAGACCACCTATTGCAATGGCAACTCCAAATACAGAACCAAAACCTTGTCTAGAAATTGAGGGTTAGATAAGAGACCGTCAAAGAATGCAACTATAGGAACCAAGCAATTTGGTACAATTCCAGGGACTCAAATTCTATCCTGACTTCAATTCCAATACTCACTCTGCAATTTGTCGTCACAGAGCTATTGCGTTAACTACCCCAAAGTGCCCTGTTCATCACAAGAGGAAATGATGAAATGTCCCTATTTTCACCATTATCCAAGGATAAAAATGTCCTTCTTGAGCAAATCTGAAAGGTACTGCTCCTTACAGATTAAACAAGCACACAAATCTCATAACGAAAGGACCTGCTCCTTTTCCTTTAAACCTCTACTGCTCTCCTCCGGGTGGCTTCTGGAAGAACAATACAGGAGAGAAGTAAACATGCCTGGCTGGACCTGGTGCAGCACATACAAGGCGAGACTGGCTGGACCCTCACTGTCCCTAGCAATGCATGGATCTCTGTAATCACCATCAGACCCTGAGGACAACTTCATTTTGACTCCAAATTGCAGTTCCAACTGCAACACTTCAAAACCGTTTACACCTGTAGCCCTTTAATCTGAGCCCAATACCCTCCTCCAATACTCTTAAAATCTAGCACATCCACTGTTCACATTTCTCCCTACTTTTATCTTCCCTTTCCTTCCATCCTACCTCTTGACACCCTCACAAGACAGTCAACAGTTTAGCTTCTTACCTATATGTTATGGTTTGTGTCTACATGTCCCCCCCCTCGAGCCTCATGCAGTCATGGGGCGGGCTTCTAGAGTTCATGATTGATTCATGGTCCAGTGCTGGGATTATGGGTGTGAGTGCTACACTCACCCTGGGGCGGGTAGTTTGCATACAACGTAAAGGAGGGAAAGCAGCTGCTTGTCCCCTTGTGCTCTTGCTGCTTTTGCTGTTTTCCACCACCATGAACTGTTGCCCTCTGCCATGTGCCACTCTCTGCCTTGAAGCCAGCCGAGTATGGACTGAAATTTCCACAGACTATGAGCTAAATAAGCCTTTCCTTCCTTAATTCTGGATGTCAGGCACAACTGTTTCAGCAACAAGAGAAAAGTAACCAGGACAGAATTTGGTGTCAGAGAAGTGGGGTGGTTGCTGTGACTGTACCTGACCATGTGGTTCAAGGGCCTTTGGAAATGGCTTGTGGGAAGAGTTTGGAAAGGTTTGGTGATGTTGCCTGAAAGAGAAGCACTAGAACACCTTTGGCTGCTCTGTATGGTAGATTCTGGTCAGAGCTCAGAAGACCAGAAGGCTGATAGAAATCCTGCCAGTAAAGACCAGGTTTGGGAGGTTTCTGTTGGGAAGAAGGACTGCATTGGCTGTTGGACTCCAGATAATGTGTGTTATGGCTTGGGCAGAAAATTTGTCTGCGTTTTGCTTGTCTCCAGAGACTTTGCCTGACACTGAGATTAAGGCTGGTGGACTACTTAATCTGGCAAACAAAATTTCAAGGTAGTCCAATGTTGGGGCAGTGGCATGGCTATTGTTGAAGGCTTTTACCCAGATTTATGCTGAGAATCAAAGAGCCCAGCAGGATGATTTAAAATGTTGTGAGTTTGGCCAGAAAGGAAGCTCCAGTAAAGTGTGAATTGGAAAGATAGAGCTGAGGAGATCTCCATTGCTGAAGAGGAACAGGAGAATAGAAAAGATGACTGAGGGCATCACTAGGAGCAGCAAGTCTCCACCCTTTGCAGCCTCAAATGTGCAAAGGTGAAAGACCTTGCCTTGAGGAGAAAGCCACAGAGCGCCATGTTCCCAAATGGCAGCAGCGGCTGCACCAGGTTCTAGAATGGCAGTGGCATAGGGAATTTGTTCCTCAGAACTGGATTCAAAGTGCCCAGTGATCCAGGCATTTAACCCCTATGGCCAAGAGAGAAAAAAAGCTTGGCTACTGCTCCAGGTAGCAGCAGACATTGGCATCACCCACATGGCTTTGGTTTTAGGTGCCAAACACAAGAGCTCTGAGGTTAAGAAGGCTTCCACTTTGATTTCAGAAGAAGGCCTGGGAGGTCAGGCAGTGTGCCCCTGAGAGGGTAGCATGTGAAGCTGTGAGTGTGAAGTGAAAGGTGACCTGGAGACTGCAGAAGTTTGGAAAAGCCAGGAACATGGATTATCTGAGGAAAGCTTCAAGGAGGGAGCAAAGCAGGCCCAAGAGAGAAGCTGCAGGAGCTGTAACCACATGTGCCATAGGGATGGAGCCAAGTAAGGCCTTTGAAACTCACAATTTATCAGAGATTGCTTCAAATGCTCCACCTAGAACTACAGGACACGTTAGTCCTGCTGGATTTTGAACTTGCTTTGATCCCAATGCTTTGCATCTCCCTGTCTGTACCTTTTGGAATGAAACTTATTTTGTGCCATTGAATGTTGAAAGTGTTTCACTTTGCATTTGTACAGGTACTCACAGTTAAGAGTTTGCTTTACATCTCAGAGGAGAGTTGGGACTTGGACTCTTCAGCAATGTTGAAACTGTTAAGTCTGGAAATTCTTAGAGGTGGACTAAAATGTCTTTTGCATAAAGGGACGTACATGAGTCTTTAGGAGGACAGGGGTGGAATGTTATGGTTTGTGTCTTCTGCTGCCATGAACTGTTGCCCTCTGCCATGTGCCACTCTCCCTTGGAGCCAGCCAAGTATGGACTGAAATTTCACAAACTGTGAGCTAAATAATACTTTCCATCCTTAATTTTGGGCATCAGGCATTTTGTCTCAACAATGAGAGAAAAGTAACTAAAATACATACCCATCTTAATTGGCTCATTATCAAAAGAAAGACTCTCATTCTAGAACCTGGATCACAACCTGCCTTTCTAGAACTGTATCCTTTTCTTCCTCTACAGACAACTTACTCAAGGAACACCTGGGACTTCCTTGCCTCTGTGCCATGGCTCAAGACACTTCCGCCATCTAGAATGTTCTCTCCACTTTGCCAACTATTTCAGCTCTCCCTACAAGCTCAGGTACAGAAGATGTGCCTGATTACATGAAGTCTTTCCTCATATGGTTCATTCCTGTGCTTTACTGGAATTCTTTGTAATATAGTTGCTTCATAAATAAGCACATAACTACTAAGAGGCATCCATGTGCTCAAAAGTACATTATGTGCACTAAGATGGAAGGTGTGATACATAGTGTTGAGGTGAATGGAGAGTAAATAGACACTTTCACAAGGTTGTAGTGAGGAATATGATGAGTAAACAGGTAAACATAAGAGGTTTAGGGGGCCACATATGTAATCTAACCCACTCTCCTTGGGTTAGAGTAGGGATGATGGCCAAGATCCCTGGAAGAATAATATACATACATACATATAGAATCTTCTAGGAAAATTGAGAGTTATCCAGTGAAAAAGTAGAAAAATGAATGATACATTTAGTCACAGAAAGAATGGCACATTCAGAGAGCCACAAGTGCTTGAGTACAGCTGCAACACAGAGTTCAAGGAGACACTCAGATGGTAAGGGCAAGGGCTGGAATGGGAGCAAGATCCTCTCAGGAAAAGTCCATCACACCATAGGAAAGAGCTATGACTTGATTCCGACCATACTGTGAGCTACTGACATGTTGAAGGGGAATACATGATCCTGTTTGCCAGTGGTAAGCCTTTTCTGTGAAGAATGTGAGTTAAGAGATCAAGCTATTGTAGAAATAGATACAAAAGATAGATGAAGGAGCCCTCCACTCACCCAGTTCTGTGATGAGACCAAAAGGAATGAGCTGATCAAAGAGGAATGGAGTGATGAAGAGGAGGTAGAACCAACAAGATTCACCAGTGATCAGGTGAAAGTAGGATTAGAAGCAAGGATGACACTCAGATTTCTGGCTTAAATCTGGGTACCATTTACTGAGGTAGAAGAAAATAGGGTAGGAATATTTTGAAGTCAGTTGAATAAAATATCTGTGGGATTTCCAAAGTGTGATAGCCCATTGCCAACAGTTAGATGAATATAGTTGGAGTGGATGAGAATTATCCAGGCTTAAGTTTTCAACTTGGGTATCCACAGCTACATGCAAATGGTCATCAGGGCATTGACCAAGAGTAACTCAATCCAGAAAAGGGGGATAAACATGAGGGTAGGTGAGGGCCACAAATGAGGGTCACATTTAAAGATGTGTGCAGGGAATGGAACTTTCCGAAAGAAGACAGGAAAGAGCAGTCCTGAGATATAAAAGGAATACCCAGAGATGGTGAGACTGTGAAGCGTATCTCAAGCAGAGACAGGCGCAAGTCAAGTACAACAAAGGCAGGCAATCATCCTTTGGGTTTAGGCAAAAAGTGGTCAGAGATAGCCAGGGAGAAAGGGTTCCCACAGAGCAGTGGGATCAGATGCCAGTGTCACTATTGCAATGCTTATTCACATATACTCGAAATGAGTTACTGTGTATGTCGCTGGCCTCCTTTTAAGACCCCCCAGCTCTGTCCTAAGTGTCAGGAGACCCCACCCATGCACCTTGTACAGCCCTTCAATGAATACTTGGTAAACATAAACACACACTGATGTTCCCACTCCTCACAGTTTCACTCAGGAGCAGAGTAAAAGTGACTGGGAAGAGATGAGAGCACCAAAGACACTCACAGCTGCTCATGTCCCTGCATACTCATTTGCCGCCTTCCACCCCATTCCAAGGCATTAAGTTCTCACCTCTCTTCCTGGGTCAACAGACAGGCTCACCCTGGTCCAATGAGACTCCTAAATGGGCTCTGAAGGCTTCTGGCAAACCCAGGCTGAGCAACCCAAGCCCCTCTCCTCCTTTCCATCTAGTCCCCCTTAGGCAATTCTGCCCTGCTTCTCTGAAAAACTGGGCTGGTTTTACTTGTAAGTCTTTTTCCCAGGCCCTTTTGTGACATCTCTCAGAGATGGTGAGCACTTTTCACACACACAAGACAGAAGAGACCCACATTAGCAATCATCCCAGTAGCTATCACTTATTCAGCACCTACTGTGCACTGGGCAACACGTGACCCTTCCTGCAGACTGCAGTCACACCCCCGCGAGGCTCAAAATCCTTACTGTCTCCTTACTAACCACAGAAAAAAATTTAATTTCTTGCTTCATTCATTCAAAACAATGCAAAACAAATACAAAGAAGGAATAGATGAGTATTATCAGATTACAAAAACACATCTGAGTCAAAGTATCCTATTTTTATACCTTTAACAACTAAATGAAACAGAAAAAAAAAAAACACAAATTAGCTTAATTGATGTATTAATTGTGGCACCAGCCACATTTCATCACAATTGGGGCTTATTCTCATGAAAGATTACACAAATATTCTCCCATGCAAATCCCTGCGAAAAAAGAAACTGTTCCTTAAATTCATTAGTTCAATCGTGCAGCAGCTCACAGAGAAGTACTGTGCAGGAGATGCTGAGCACTATTACCTTGCAGATTACTCAGAGGTCTCACACCACAGAAACAGCAAACTGAGCATCTAAAGTAAGGATTTTTTTCTCCTTCACTGTTCGTACCAGCTATCAATTGACTGCTTTTTGGCTCCAAAATCACCCTTCATTGCCTCTTCTTTGAAAACCGATTCCTTCCGTTTTCGCCAGCACGCTATTCCACCAGTAGAGGGCGCTAAGAAGACACTCCTGCGGGACGAGGTTTTTTCCTTTCTGGTTCCAGTGCCTCTCCAGGCAAACTTCTGCAGCACCGGTTGCCCCAGTGCACACACCCTCCTGTGAGGCTGGGTTTTCCCGTGTCTGGCTCCTCTAGGATGCACGGCTTTTCCAGCATCTGGCTCCTCCCGCGGAGCTTCTGGAACACCAAATCGCTACAGTGTGTAGCAATGAAGAGCTCTGGAGAGGGTCGCAGACTGTCTCCGGGGGTTCACTCCTGTGACTGCTTTCCCAGAGCTCCAGAGGGCACAAGGCCTACACGTTCCAGAGGACAGATTTCTAGCAAGTTCTACCAGAGCAGCACCATGATCACTTCTCTACCATTTAGTGAATCACAACCATGACCTCTCTAACAAGGTGTGAGTCTCACATTAAACTGCCATTAGCATACCTCACAGATCTAGAGAAACATTCCTTAAATTCATCTAGAACCAGAAGAGACCCAAAATAGCAAAAGCAATCCTGAGCAACAAAGACAAGTCAGGTGGAATCATAATCCCTGACCTGAAATTATACTACAAAGCTACTGTCATAAAATCAACATGGTACTGGCTAAAAAACAGATCTGAGGATCAATGGAACAGACTGGAAGAAACAGCCACAACTACAAACACACTTGGCCACCTAATCTTTGACAAAGGGACCAAACCAACTCACTGGAAGTACGATAGCTTCTTTAATAAATGGTGCTGGAAAAATTGGTTTGCCACCTGCCAAAGACTGAAAATAGACCCAAGTCTATCACCATGCACCAAACTTGAGTCAAAATGGATCACAGATCTCAATATTAAACCAGAAACACTAAATCTATTGGAAGAGAAAGTAGGTAAAAATCTTGAAGACTTAGGGGTAGGCAGAGAGTTCATGAACAAAAACCAAACTGCCCATGAAATACTTCAAAGAATCAACAACTGGGATCTCATCCTACTGAAAAGTTTCTGCACATCTAAAGAAATCGCCAGCAAAGTAAAAAGAAAACCCACGAACTGAGAAAAAATTTTAGCTGACTGTCCCTCAGACAAAGGACTTCTATCTAGAACATATAAAGAATTAAAAACATCAGCCCCACCCCAATTTCAAAGACCCAATCCAAAAATGGGCAGCTGAGATGAATACACACTTCTCAGATAAAGAAGTATAAATGGCCAATAAATGCATGGGAAAGTGTTCAACATCATTAATCATTCAAGAAATGCAAATTAAAACAACATTGAGATTCCACCTTACCCCAGTAAGAATGGCTAGCATGAAGAAATCAACCAATAACAAATGCTGGCAAGGCTGTGGAGAAATAGGAACCCTTCTCCACTGCTGGGAATGCTGACTGGTGAAACCACTATGGAAATCAGTTTGGAGTTTCTCAGCAAACTAGGTCTAGAGGTCCCATTCAATCCAGGTATTCCCCTTCTGGATATTTTCCCAGAGGATCTGAAAACATCATATCACAGTGATGTCTATGCACCCATGTTTATAGCAGCACAATTTGTAACTGCTAAATTGTGGAAGCAACCCAAATGCTCATCCACTGAGGAATGGATAAAAAAAATTGTGGCACTTTTATATAATGGAATAGTACTCAGCTATAAAGAAATAAAAAGAATATTACTCAGCTATTTTACTCATAAGTGAAATAAACCAGACCACTATGTGTAAGCAATGTATTGTCTCACTAGTGTAAGAACCTGAAAGAGTGAATAAAAATTAGCAGTTATGATAGACATTGTGAAACAAAAGGAAAATGCTCAAAGGTAAAGAGCAACTGGGGTGAGGGAAAAGAGAAAAGAAACAAAGGGAAATTATGTATGTATGTATGTATGTATGTATGTATGTATATACAGGATAGCTAACATAGTTGTACTACTCACTTCTATCAGTTTACTGAAAGGAACAGTTAATGATTACTTATTTGATCAGTCTTGCATGTCTCTATTTGTTTTCCTGAGAAACCACTTTGAAGATATCAATACGTAATACAACCATTGTTAATTTCCTACCACTTTGTAACTCTGTATTGCTTATATTGTTCTTATACTATTTTGTAAATGGATGTCTGTTTGTTAATATGTTTTCCTTCTTTTATTTTTAAAATAAATTTTAAAAAACAAGGTGTGAGTCTCAACCTGGATGGAGGTAGAGGGATTTCTTCCTGGGACCCCCAACCTCAGTCCTAAGGGTAGAGGCTGCCCTTCTAGCTGATAGTCCTGTCTTCTTTAGAGCTCTCTTTACTTCGTACTAGCAAATCCTTCCTTATTCCAAACCTCTATAACAATGAATAATCCTTTATATTAAATTTTCCTTATTGAATTACTGTATGACTGCCACCATCTGATTTGTATCTGACTGATATATCACTGCATGTGTGCACACACAGAGACACGTGGACATACACACACACACACACACACACACACACACAGTGGTCTATAAGTGTAAATGTCCATAAACTGTTTTAAGATCTCCAGAACCCTCCACAAAAACAAAAATAGTAAAGCTAGAGATGATTATATAGTCTTTTTAAATTTTTCATAACTGTCCTACAAGGTGCGTATTTTATCCCCATTTTATAGAGAAAGAATTGAATGTTGAGCTGTTAAACTACTTACTCAAGTTTCCCATGGCATATGGGATGATTTATGTAGTTAATAGTACCAATTCTTTACAAAACTGGAAAAGTTATTTATCTAATATTAAGGATTACCCTGACTTTACAATTTTTTAACTTTTCTCTTCAAGAAAAATCAGGATTTAACCACAGACTAACTGACTCAAAAACCTATGAACTTTACACAACCCTCACTCCCTGTCCTAGTTACTTTCTCATTACTGGGACACAATACCTGATACCCACAACTTAAAGAAAGGAAGGTGTATTCTGTCTCACAGATTGTAGAAGTTTCAGTCCATGGTCCATAGGCTCCAAGGCAGGGCAACATGGCAGAAGAGAAGCAGTTCATGACATGGCAGACAGAAAGCAGAAAGGGATCAAGGGAAGAGGAGGGATATAGACTTCTCCAGGCCACACCCATAGTGAGCTGCCTCTTCCCACCAAGTGTCATCTCTCAACATCACACCTAACTATAAACCCATAAGTGGAGTAATCCAGTGATGAGTATCACACATCCATAATTCAGTCATCTCCCAAAAGCCCCATCTATGAGCACATGGGTCTTTGGAGGGACAACTAGCTGTAAACCAACACTACTTACTATTTCACCTGTTATGTGATGGTTCATGTGGAGGTAAAAATGACTTTTTTTTAATGTTTTTATTTTAAAAATAACAATGAACACAAAATCAAACCAACACAAAAACAACAAAAGTGATACATGATCTCAAAACAAAATGATAGGAATTCACAGTGATTGCTACATTACATTCTGTTATCTTCAATGAAGTTGCTCAGTCCACCAGACATCAGAATGTAAGATTAATCAAACAATCAAAGACAGTAACAATAAAAACAAAAAAGAAACATTGGAAATGATACAGAGCTTCACAATAGAAGATGTTGAGAAGTTGTCATGATTCTCATGGGCTTTCCTTCATAGGTGATCTCTTTGTATTCTCTGGCAGCTTTCAATATTCTGTTCTTTTGCTCAGTTTCTGCAATCTTGATTATTATGTGTCTGGGTGTAGATTTATTTTGTTTATGGCTAATGGGAGTTCTATATGCCTCGCTTAAGTGTGTATAAGATTCTTGTTCCATGCTTGGGAAATTTTCTTCTATTACTGCTGCAAATAGTCTTTTTATGTCATTCATGTTGCCTCCTGCTTTTTTGTTGACACCTATTAGCCTTATATTGTTTTTCTTTGCCTCATCTTGCAGCTATTGAATTGTTATTTGCTGTTCCTTTGTTATTTTTAAGAGATCTTTACATTCACTATCACTAGCTGCAATGATGTCTTCAAGGTCTGAGAGTTTGTCTTCCATTTCATTCAATCAGTTCTTCCAGCTTTCAGTGGAATTGTTAATTTCCTGAATGTCTCTTTGAATCTGTTTCATGCATTCTAATTCTTTCCTATACTGTTCATTCAAGGTTTCCATCATTTTTCTGTGTTCCTCTATTTTTTTATCTATGTCTTCTCTTGATATTCCGAGCAATTCCTTCATTATGGTTATCATTTCTTTTTTTACTTGAGCAACTATTTCTGATCTGATTTCCTCTATAACCTGATGTAGTTGATTCTTTACTTCAGTTTCTATCATTTCAGAGATTTCAGGTGTGTGAATTCCATGTTCTTCCATGTTATTGTTTCCTGGATTTGTTCTGGGTGGAGTGTTTGGCTGAGATTGCATTTTGCTTCTTCTTTTTGTCATTTTCAAAGCTTGCTAGATTTCTGGGGATTCAGGTTCGTTCCTGAGATGGCAGTGAGGGGTGGAGCACATGGACCCAGGCACCCAGACAGCTCACCAAGGCTTCCTGAGTCTAAGGCCTTTCCTGAGGTGGTGGTGGGGGGGGGACAGAGCCAGATGATCTGGGTCTGGAGGCAGCTCACTGAGGCTTCCCAAGTCCAAAGCCCTTACCACACTGGCAGCAGCAGGTGGGGCCAGAGGATCCAGGTCCCCAGACAGCTCACCAAGGCCTCCCAAGTCCAAGGCCCCTCCCTCAGTCAAAAATGACTTTCAATGAAAACTTTAATTATGCTTGACCTAGACTTGCAGAAATAAGTTTTTCATACAATTCTGCCCACAGCAACCTTTACAGGGTGCTATAGTAAAGGGTGCATAGCCAGAGACCAGTGATAGCAAGAGATGCTTATGTCAACCAAGCAACTTTTCTGTGTTCATGCCAATACCCAGTGTCCAAATATAGAGGCACAATCTTCCATACAGGAACAATCAGCAGCATCAATTAATAGCTGTGTCTCTCCAGAACGAGAGAAGATATTTACTTAAGATTATGGATCATTCTGACTTTTTTCCCCTAGTCTCCCTCTTAAAAATAAAAAAGCCACCTGCACAGCATTTGTTGGAGAATTGTTAATGCCTTATTAAATCCCAAATCATTTTCTGAAAACAACTTGCATCTGCAAAGGCTTAAATACCATGATCCACTCTCTTCTCTCTAGAACTCACATTAACCTCCAAAAGAGTGGTGCCAACAGATAAACCCAGGGAATGCCAAACAAATAAGAACGTTTTAATGTAAAATCCTTCCTTGGAAAAATAGCTACATCTTCTTTTTTTTTATTTCAGTTAAGTCCTGGCTTAGAACTCTGTTTCACTTGAATCTAAGAGTGAAGTGAGATGCCAACAATTCCCTCATGCCCACTGGAAGAAGTCCAACCCCCAGGCCAGAACTCAAAGCCTTTAGAGATTGGCCTTTGCCTTATCTGCATAACTGCATCTTCTCTAAGCCTAGGGCTAAGATTTAGCCAGGACTCATTGGAATAGCAACTCTACTTGTTGCTATACTGCAATGTTTCTTTACTGTGAACAGCCCCTTCCCCACTACCTATCTTCCCTGGCCTTCTTACCATCCAGCAATTAAGGAGTTAAAAGTTTCATACAACCAGGAGGAGGCCTGTAGAACTTCAGGCCCCTGACAACAGAAATGTCTGTCTGTCAGTCATCCACCCCCTAACTCTTGCCTGTTTTGTGGCCTTTGCCAAGTGGAGGAAAAGGAACCCTAGCTCTGGCACCTGTTAAGGACATCCTTGTGAGCAAATACAGCATGACATGCAGACTGCCAAGGCTGTGACCATCTTCCATAAGCCTGCTCTCTCCTGGGGTCAAAGTTATGAAGCTACTGGTGGTAACCACCACATCTAGGAGACTTCAGCTGCAAGATGTTCTGGATTCAATGGGGAAAAATGGAGGAACAGGTGAGCTGGCAACAATAAGGTCCACTACAGATGCTGGCCAAGCATCATAGGTTGTATCAGTATTGTGGGTTCATTCCAGCAATAGGAGGCAGACTACAAACAACAGGACCCAAAAGAATGGTTTGAGTCAGGTGGCATCCCTGGTCTGGGTCCTCTTTGCTCTCTCCATGGAATTTTACCTTCATTTGCTGGGATGGTTTGTTAAAATCATATGTACTGTCATCCATCGTGGACATTTAAAAATTGTCACAATACATAGCAGAAACCATGTTAAAGGTATACTAGTTTATTTGAGTACTATAGACACCAATATAGTTATACCCATCTTATAAAGAAACGAAGGGTGAGGGATATAGCTCAGCAGCATGGTACCCGCCTAGCAAACGCAAGGTCATGAGTGCAATTCCAGGTACCTAAAAAAAAAAAAAGAAAGAAAGAAATGAACTTATCCTTCTTGGGCTTCAATTTAACAATCAAGGCCAAAATTTAAATCAGGTATGTCATAAATAAAGCTGTGTTTCCTCTCTTCTGGCTTGAGGCCTAATTTAACCTAATCAGAGATGACATTGCAATAAACTATAATGGGCTGACTAGCAGCCCCCAGATTTAATGTCTACCTGGAACCCCCGAATGTGACCTATTTGTTTTGTTTTGTTTTGTTTTTTTCCAGTACGGGGAATCGAACTCATGACCTTACACTTGCAAAACAGGACCTTTGTACCTAGTGGATTAGGGTAATCCAATGACCTGTACTGTTATAAGAAAAGATAAACAGACACAGAGAGAAGTCATGTGAAGATGAAGACAGAGATTACGGTGCTGCAGTTATAAGCCAAGGAATGCAAAGGACTATTGGAAAAGACAGAATCTGGGAAAGAAGCATTGGACCCATTTATTCCCTGGAGACTCCAGAAGGACTCAACCCTGCCAACACCATGATTTCAGACTTCCAGCCTCCTGAACTGTGAGAAAATAAATCTCTGTTGCTCCAAGCTACCCTGTCTGGGATAAATTGTTATAGAAGGCTAGAAAATTAATACACTGCCTTTGGCACCCAGGTCTACAGTGGTTCCCACATCTTAGTGAGCATTAGGATTTCCTACAAGGCTTCTCAAAACACAGCGGAGAGAGCTCACCCACTCTCTGGGGCGTGGTGCCTGAGGTGGGGACTGGGAATTCTAACAAGTTTCCAGGGATACTGATGCTGCTGGTCTGAGGATGACACGTTAAGAACTCTGCTCTATACCATCCACTTAAGCTCTTAATTGCATTCAGTTAGAAAGTTCATTATGTCATATCTTGCATCATGTTTATAGTCAGCTCAGAAATGCAAGGCTGGGCTTCCCAGTGACCCCATCAGTGTTCCAAAATCCACCTCCCAATCTACTTCTGCTTATCCACAGGAGCAGAACTGTGCTGGCCTGTGGAGAAACTGAACAGGCAAGAATGGTTGAGGATACTAGTTTTGTGCTCTTCAGTCTCATGTCCTCATGTGCAAAAAGGGGCTAGTGTTATTTAATTAATGTCAGTAAACATCTGTCATATTACCTGTTTTCTAGAATGCATATAATTAATAGTAAGCACTTATACTTTTGGATGTTGATCTTTTTATTAATGGACAGATTTGGCTACTCCTAGGTGGGAACATCTGAAACAACAGATTTGCCGAAACTGAAATCTACAGCTCATCATAATCCTGAACAGTGCGCACCATGTACCAAGGCAGGTTGCTCCGAGTAGTTTATACCACGTGTAACCCCATCCTCGGCTCCCTTTTCACTGTGGATTGTCAAGGCTCTGCCAAGGTGCTTTTGTAAGTTTATCTTTATCATTTTATTTATTTAAAATATTAAAAAGGAGTTTCGGGGGATAATAGTGGAAAATGATGGTCAAATCAGGAAAACTCAGGATGTACTTGATACCGACACAGCAAAGGTGGAATGACTTCTCCCAGGAGTCTAGCTAGTTTGATTAAAGGACAGCAGGTAATTGGCAGAATTCAAGAGCAAGAGACACAGAGGAGAGTTTAAAAGTCCCAAAGAGATGAATGTCACAGAAGCTCAGCCTACTTCAGCGGACATCTGTTGAACACTGGCTATTTGCCAGGCAGTGTGCTAAAGTTGGGAAACACAGAGATAAACAACACCACTCCACACCAGAGAATCTTAGAGTGAAAGAGGCCTCCAATAGATATTCAGAGTCACAGAGCAAGCCAGAGACAAAATAAAGTTCAAACAGAGAAATTGCTGGGTTGTTTCACCCCATTCTCCAGAGCGCAGCCACCAACACCTTTGGTGTAGACCCCTCTCCTGAACCCATTGCCCACCTTAACCCCAGGCACAGCCCTGCCCAGTTCATTTCATTTGGCCACAGGGGTCTTAGTTCAATTACAAACAAAAGGGCAGGGGCCAGGTATATAGCTCAGTGGCACAAGCATAGGACTGGTAAGCACAAGGTCCTGAGTTCAATTCTCTGTACAAAAGAAAGAGAAAACAAAGAAAGAAAAAGAAAAGAAAAGAAAAGAAAAGAAAAGAAAGAAAAGAAAAGAAAAGAAAAGAAAAGAAAAGAAAAGAAAAGAAAAGAAAAGAAGGAAAGACAAAAAACAGAGGCAAAAGAAGGAGGCCAGGCTGGGTCCAGAGACCTGGAAGGATGGGAGTGCTCTTCTCATTTAGCACAGGTTCTGAAAACAGCACCCCATCTTCTGATGCTGGGAAGAATAAGAACACTGAATGTGTGACCAGAAAATGAGACAGAAAAATGCATGAGATAAAAGATGAGAAAAAGAGATCTCCAGCCATGAGTGTGATATTTGACAATAGCAATGCTAACCTCAGAGTGATCCAATGTCCACACTTCCAGCATCCATGGGTACAAAATATTCTTTGTCAATCACAAAATTGTATATATTATTCCATCACCACTCACAAAGATACTGTATGCCGCTGACTCATGAACAGATGGATATTTTCTGATGCTTTCCCTCAAGTGCCAAAAAGAGCACAGGAAAATTCATGTTGCAAGATATTCTGTCACTAGAGAGACAATATGATGTTTACACATGTGGATCCAATTTATTTCACTTATGAGTATGGTTCCTACTTGCATCCATTTACCTATAAAAGCCTTGAGTTTATCTTTCTTTATAGCTGAGTAATACTGCATTGTATAAATATACCACATCTTTTTTGTCCATTCCTCAGTTGATGGACATTTGTGTTATTTCCAAGATTTAGCTATGACAAATTGTGCTGTTATAAACATGGGTGCACATATATGGCTGTGGAATGATGTTTTCAATTCTTCTGAAAAAATACCCAGAAGAAGAATAGTTGGGTCAAATGGGACCTCTAATTCTAGTTTTTTGAGGAATTTCCACAGTGGTTTCACCAGTCTACACTCCCACCAACAGTGGAGTAGGGTTCCTTTTTCCCCACAGTCCCTCCAGCATTTGTTATTGATTGATTTCTTGATGATAACCATTCCTTCTAGGGTGAGATGGAATTTCACTGTTGCTTTAATTTGCATTTCTCAAATGACCAATGATGTCAAACATTTATTTGCCATTTGTATTTCTTCATCTAAGAAGTGTGTATTCATCTCAGATGTGTATTGTTTCAATTGGGTCTTTGAATTTTAGGGGTCTGAGTTTTTTTTAATTGTTTATATGTACTAGATAGAAGAGTCTGAAAGAGAGTTGTCTAAAATTTTTTCCCAATTCATGGGTTTTTTTTTTACTCTGTTGGTGATTTCTTTTGATGTGCAAGAACTTTTCAATAAGATGAGATCCCAATTGTTGATTCTTTGAAGTATTTCCCATGCAGTTTAGTTTTTGTTCATAAACTCTCTGCCTACACCTATGTCTTCAAGACTTCCACCTACTTTCTCTTCCAATAGATCTAGTGTTTCTGTTAAATATTTAGATCTTTGACCCATTTTGACTTTAGTGCATGTTGATAGACATGGGCCTAGTTTTAGTCTTTGGCATGTGGAAAGCCAGTTTTTTCCAGTACCATTCATTAAAAAGGCTATCTTCATTCCAGTGAATATGTTTGACCACTTTGTCAAAGATAAGATAGCCAAGTGTGTTTGTAGTTGTGTCTGCATCTTCTAATCTGTTCCATTCATCTTCAGGTCTCTTTTTTTTCCAGTACCATGCTGATTTTATCACAGTAGCTTTGTAGTATAATTTTAAATCAGGGATTGTGATGCCTCCTGCCTTGCCTTTGTTGCCCAAAATTGCCTTTGCTATTCTAGGTCTACTCCGGTTCCAGATGAATTTTAGGAATATTTCAAACTAAAAGGGTAAGTAAAATCCAAAAGGTACAATAGATATCCTGAAAAGGAAAGAAACTGCTCAAAAGGAAAGAACAACTTGGATGGAAGAAAGGAGAAAAAAAAGGAGGGAAAGAACATATGTATATACACACAAGATAACTAAGATAACTGTACTGCTAATTTCTATTGGTTTGTTGAAAGGAACAGTTAATGCTTAATTGTTTGATCAATTTTGCATGCTTATATCTGGAAATCTGAGCAACTACTTTGAAGATGACAATATGAAATATAACAACCATTGTCAATTTCCTATCATCTTGTTTTGAATTTCTGTATCATTTTTATATTTTTATTCTCTTTAAAATTAAAAATTTAAAAAAAGATACTCTGCCGCGCATCCACAGTCAGCAAGATGGTTGATAACAAAAGTACAGACAAAAATCTTAAAGACAACAGTGCAAACAAAATGAGGATGTGGGTAATCCTCTGAATAAAAGTATATATTCATTTTTGGAGCCAACTTCTGACCATTAAACTAGGAAGATGAAATTCAAGGAGGCCCCATCTGGAAAAGTACACAGCAGGTGTGAATGTGTGGGGCCAGGACAGTCTCCTTTGCCCAGCTTTTCCTTTAAAGCCAGCCATGAAAGGGAAAAGCCTCACCACTTGTCCTGGTCCCTTCGCTACCCTTATCTAGACCAGAGCTCTTGAGGCCCTTTCTCCAAGATCACTGACTAGGAAACAGATATTCACTTTGCGCACCCACTCTGCCCAGCCATAGCATCTTATGGAGATGTCACTGACCACACACAGGCAGCCTCTGCCTCCTCCAAGGCTAGGTGGTGAGATAAATTCCACTCTTTAAGGGCTAGAGATGCAGCCAAGGGCCTAGCATGCATGAGGCCCTGGGTTCAATCCCCAGCATGGCAAAAGAAACAAAAACAGCCTCTTTAAGTTATTTCTTAATAATTCTGACAAAATGTGCTAAGTAGGAATACAAGAAGAGACTACAAAAGCATGTTCAGGGGCTGGGGATTTAGCTCAGTGGCAAAGCGCCTGCCTGGCAAGCGCAAGATCATGAGTTCGGTTCCCGGTACCAGAGAAAAACCAAACAAAAAAAAAAAAAAAAAAAAAAAAAAAAAAAAGCATGTTCAACACCACCTGACTCTGGCTAAAGCCGGAGAAAAAACAGCAAGGAATCTCCCCACCACATATTGTGCAGATATATACCTCGTATGGACACAAGACTTTACTTATGTCTCCAGGAACTTAACCGAGCAGACTTCCACTTGCTCAGCTCTTGTGTGTTTTCCAGTTGAGCAATTTTATAGACTTTTGCAATCTTCCACAACTTGCAGGTAAGCTCTTCCTTTCAAAAGTATCTTGGGACTTCTCCATGACTTAAGTATTGTTTTAGGCATTTCACTGAGGCATAGAACTTGAAATCAAAACCATACAAGGAGAAAACAGCAGAAAGTGTGTGAAATTCTAGTGCTGACCATAATATGTTTAATTTAATGAAGAATACAGTTTAACTAAAAAAGTTATGATTTTTTTAAAGTTCGGCAAATAAGCCTCAAATGTAATATATATTATAATGTCACTGTATGACCTTTGGTTTTCTCTCTGCCTTGCTTTTCCAAGAAGTAACTTTGGCTTATTAACTTTATTCATATCTATATTGAGAATTATTACAGTTAAATCCACAGTAAAAACAACTGTCTTCTGTAGAAATGATTTTTTTGCCTCTGAGAGAGAGATCCTCTCAAATCCCTGTGGAAAATCTGGCACCACTTGACAGATAGGACCATGGGCACATACTTATTTCCATCATTCACAAGAGGACCTACAAAATGGCCAATCTAAAACAAAGATGTCAATTCCTGCCTAGATGGCACTTAACCTTTATATCAGTCAATGAATCCATAAACTTTACTGAACACCCACAAAAACATATACCATGAGAAAGTTAAAAATGAACAGAAATCTGTTTCCTTTATTCATGCATGGTCCCTAGCCTCTGAGATATAACTTAATGGCCCTTAAGCTATAGAAATTAAAATAGTGCAAATGATTCAAAAAGACTCAGATAGGATGCATGGATAACACATAAAGGCACTCAAAAGAGACATATTGGATGAGATAGATAGATAGATAGATAGATAGATAGATAGATAGATGATAGATAACACAAATGAGTTCTTAACAGAAGTCACATGCAGACCACTGAGAATCTTAAGTGAAGAGAATGTAAAATAAAATTGTGACAATCTCTCCCCATGGCCTCTTTACCTGCCCATTAGCTTTCTGCATCTTTTTTTATCAGTACATGTGTGGGACACTCTAGGCAGTAAAGCTTAGGGAAGAGATATTCTAATTGACAGTTTCCAAGATGTTTGTAACCCATCTGTAAGGAGAAAAGACATCTGATGATGATGGAGATCAATATACTGCTCTCTTTATCGAGAAAATTTGTCCCTCCCTTCCTTCCCTCAAAATGTCCTCTAGCCTCAACATTGAACCCAATGCTACAGTTTGCATGCTGCCTCAAACTTTACTGTCTTCCATGGTGGGTAGAAAAGAGTATGGAGATCTCAGCCTGTCCTGAAACTACAGTTTGGGTAGTGGTCACTTAGGCAATGAGCTCAAAATCTGGAGGCAGGAGGCCTAGGTTATTATGCAATTTGGGGCAAGTAGCTCTCCTGGACTACGTATACTGATTTGTAAAGTGATCAATAACATTCACTTCATGAGGATTAAATGAGAAATTGCCTAAAGCAAATAACATAAAGTCTAGCATATGATCCAAAATGTTATTTGCCTTTATGTTTTGGACCTCAAATGGTTCTCTTAATTATATAGTAGAATGTTAAATAAAGGGAGACAGAAACCCACAGGTAACAGCACAGCACTCAATGCAAAATTAATTATTTCACTTATGATATCCATACCTTACCCAATACAGCAACAGAAAACAAATACAGTAAGGTATAGAGAAAGGGGGACTAGATTACAAGTCAGAATTTATATGTGTCACTCCTGACATGACAGATTCTTCTGAGGAATCCATTTCATTCTCCCAGCCACAACTTCATCTTTCCAGTGCAAAAAAATGCAGGGAAGAATGAATGCTTCAACAGCATAATATTACTTTCGCTACAGATCAGTCACTGCACCAAACAAAACCATGTCTGTGGAAGCGTCATGAGACAGAGAAGGTGAAGATGTGAAGGGAGGCTCCCCAGGTTAGCACTGCAGACACACAAGGGAGTGTTCAGACACCTGGTCCAGAAGTACTTGTCCTGAAATCTCCTAGGCTGAATGACCTTCACAGCACCTTCCCTCTCTGTTCTTGAGCCAGTCAGGGAAAGAGCTATGAAAGCAATTCCTGGGCTCTGTTACCACATCAGCTCTTCCAGCTGCCTATGCGAACCCACTCCATGAGTTAATTACCCATCGTGAAGAAACCATTTATTCTTCAGTCCCTGAGCACAAAGT
Organism: Chinchilla lanigera; assembly: GCF_000276665.1. NCBI lineage: Eukaryota > Metazoa > Chordata > Mammalia > Rodentia > Chinchillidae > Chinchilla > Chinchilla lanigera. The sequence goes on along the minus strand of NW_004955408.1, from coordinate 9,459,442 downwards.
CTCTCAGGTTGGTGCCTTCTAGTTTTTTGAACCTTGTTTCTTCTAATTGGTTGTGACATCCACCTTTTGTCACAACCTTGCTTTTTTCTTCCTGGATTTCCATACTTTTTCCCCTCTGGTATTAATTCTGGGCTTTCCAGAATTTTTATAGTCTTCATACAAAAGAGAAAGAAGAGAGACAGTCAGGATGACAGACTAATCTTTCAAGATACTGACCTGAAATTGGAAATATTCATGGAGTAAAGTGGGCACCAACAGAATATTTAACAAAGCCATGAACTAGGACAGGGTTATAGCCTACAGATAGAGTTTGGTCTCAGGAGAGCTGGGCGTGGTGGAACATACCTAGAATCCCAGTTCTAGGAGAATTGTCACAAGTTCAAGGCCAGCCTGAACTACTTGGGAGGACCCTTTCTCTTAAAAAAAAAAAAATTGGTATCAGAGAACATTAAGAGTGGCCTAGCTCAAACATAAGTATGTAGAAAATTGCCTGGGCAATCTGTCTCCTTATCTCCTTCACTCCTTGTTGGATAGAGCAACAGCGAACAAATACATTATAAACTCCCAAGGTCTTCTTAAGATGCAAAGGCTAATTCAGCAGGTCCGGGGGGAGAAACCTGAGGTTCTGAATGTTTAACCAACTTCCAGGCAATACTGATGTTGCTGTGTCTGAAGCAAGCCACATAAACAAGTGACTAAAATCTGCAGAGAGCCAGCATGCAAAGAGGCAGTGTTGAGGCGAATCAGCTGCACATTCTTACGATAATAAAACTAAGATGAGCTATTTATGAAAAAGCATTTGCTTTGTCTCATGGTTCTGGAGAATTAAGTCTAAGATTGGGCACCCCTACATATATGGGCCTCTGGTGAGGTTGGCATATCGTGGTGGGAGAATGTGACAGATTGAGAAGGTCACATCTCGAGGCAGGAAACAGAAAGAGTGGGAAAAAAGACCAAGATGCCACATCCCCTTATCCTTTTCAAGGGTCCACCCCCAGTGATCCATGGACCTCACTTCTTTAAGGTCCACAGCACCACTCAGTGCCACCACCCTGGGAGCTAAGCATTTCACATCACCTGGGAGGGACACTCATCCAAACCACAGTGGGCAGATGGGCACAAAGCATTTATTCACTCTCTCAGCAGATTCCCATGGAGTCCTACTTTGTATGAGGCATATGTGCTGAAAATAAAAAAAATAAGTCAGAATTGCTTCTGTGCTCCCCTCATAAACTCAGTCATCTAATATCAGACACCAGCTTCAATTCACCAGGTGTGAGAGGTAGATAAGCACTCTGCCTTGGTCTCCCATGTCAGCAGTCCTCTCACAATGTCTCCAAAGTCACCACTATCTCGTCCATCACCACTATTGTTGCTATGTCTTTAGCAACTCCTTCACCTGGATGACCAGAGAGAGCCCTGTCCAACTGGTCTCCGAGCTTCCTCTCTTCTCCCCTGCTCTCACATTATTCTCCTTGAATAGTGGTAGAAAACTTGGATAGAGGTACACTGGGATGCTGCCTCTGCCTAACTTGGCCAGAGAAAGAGAGAATGAACTTATCTCTTGCCTGAAATACCCAAAAAATAAAACATAAAATGTATCAAACTTTTGGAGGCTTTGGGAGGTACTGAGAATTGAACCCAGGATCTTCTCCCTGAGCTACATCTATACTTCTTTCTTTTTTTAAATTTTGACATAGGATGTTGCTAAATTGCCCACACTGGGCTCAAACTTACCATCCTCCTGCCTCAAGCTCACAGCATACTGAGATTACAGGTATTTGCCATCAACCCAGCCAAGCAATGGTTTTGAAAGTACTGAACATCAGGCACTGGCAACAGAGATGTGAACAATTGGAATAAGCTCTGTGATTTCCCTAGCTTAGTATTTTGAGACAGTTTCTAAGCAGCAGCTCAAGGAAGGGGAACCTGGGCAGAGTCTGATGGACGCCTGAAATAAGACAGAGTTGAGGGTCAGGGGAAAATAAGCCAGCTGGAGCACGGAGTGCCAGAAGAGTCAGCTGCATAGACAGAAACTTCAAATTTACAAATAAAATCTCTGTTGAATATTCAGGAGAGCACTGATCAGCAAACACAGATAAAATAGATAACTGTGGCCAGCAGGGGAAACAGTATTAGATGTCAGTACCCTGTTCTGATCCCCTAGGAATTCACACTCACTTGGGACTACTTCATCAGAAACTGTTTCAGTAGAGTCCTCCAGGAAATATTCTGGTACACACTTAAGTTTGAGAACCTGTGCCCTAAGAGTGAGTCCTACTCCCAAGTGCACATCAGAATCATTTGGGAGACCTTAAAAATTCCCCCACCTGGAATGTAGACCCGACCTGGACACCAAGGATATCTATCTGACTGCAGGCCTGTGTGTGGCCTGGGAATGTGCATTTCTAACAAGTGTCCTGTTGGTGCTGAGGGTGCTGACACAGGAACTACGGTGGACAAAGCCCTGGCCCATGATCTGAGGGAGTCAATCCTGCTTCAGGAGTCAGGGAGTTCTGAGTATGGATGGCAAGAAAGATGCTACAGCCAGGAGACTGGGTAGAGCCTGAGGGAGTTCCCCAAATTCCTCTAGTGATGCCACATCATTATACTCCAAGTTGCCCAATTTGGGACAACTCCACTAAGAATTTCTTACACATGAGGTTTTTTTTCTTTCTTTCTTTCTTTCTTTCTTTCTTTCTTTCTTTCTTTCTTTCTTTCTTCTTTCTTTCTTTCTTTCTTTCTTTCTTCTTTCTTTCTTTCTTTCTTTCTTCTTTCTTTCTTTCTTTCTTTCTTTCTTTCTTTCTTTCTTTTTTGTTGCGGTACTGAAGGTTGAACCCCTGGTCTCATGCATGCTAGGCAAGCTCTCTATCACTGAGCTGTATCCCCATCTTAAGAATTTCTTACACAGATTGAGCCAAAAGCTAACTTCCTGCACATTTCAGCTATTAATCTTTATTAAGTTCATGTCCAACTCCTCATTTTTCTCTCCTTTGAAGGAATTAAACCCAAACTGCTCTCCCAAGCAGCAATTAAGTATTTTCAGTAATTTGATGCTCCTTGATTATTTTGTTAGGTCCCTAATATTCAGAACCTATCAGGACTATCATAGTTCAGTTTCACCATCCATAACTGTTGCACAAGAACCTGATAAGAATGCAGATTCTGGCCTGGCGTGGTGGTGCACACCTGTAATCCTGGTACTTGGGAGGCTAAGGAAGGAAGATCATTGCAAGTTCAAGGCCAGCCTGGGCTACAAAGTGAGCTCACAGCTGGCCTGAACTGCACAGTGAGACCCTGTCTCAAAAAAAAAAAAAAAAAAAAAAAGAATGCAGATTCTTAGGCTTCACCCCTGGAGCTTCTGACTCAATCCATCTGGCATAGGTCTCAGGTAGCTGGATTTTTAACATTTACAGTAAAATTTACAGTGCTCTGGGCCATCCTCAGAAATCCTGTTATTAAGATTGGTACCAACAAAGCATTATTTTCAGAATAAATCCTTCAATGATGTCTAAGTGAACATACAGAATCCTAAGCACTACCTTCAAACACTGAAAATTCTGTCACAAATCTCAAGGGACAATTATGCCAGTAAGTGTCCCTGCTATTTCCAAATGTCCAAGGGTGACTGCTGAAGTTCGTACACATAGAAAGTTTCATTCCTTCAGCTACACTGCCTGGTAAGTGCTAACAGGTCCAGCGGCCTTTCTGACTGATGAAATCCCACAGATTCACTTTCTCCCACTATTTTCCTAATGTCTTCTATGCTTTTTCTTCTTTTTATTCCCTTTTTTGTTTATTCTCCAATAATGACAACAAAGATTGTTTATGGGGCATTTATTTCAATAGCCTGGCACCAGGCTAAGGATGTTACATCTTTTGTGTCACTTAGTCATCACAAATTTTATAAATAAGGAAAATGTTTACTTGTATAGGATCACATAGCCAATTCCTGGCATAACTAGTCCCTGATCCTCAAAGTCTGTTCCTTTGCTCCCTCTAGCTCTCTCTCCTCTCCAACACTTCTTTGTCTATACTTCTACATGACGTTGCTCTGTGTCTCCTCGTACCCTTTCACCCAATCTCTACCAGTCCTAGAACTGAGTTCACTACTGTGGCTAACAGTTAAGAACCCAGAGTTTAGACCTACAGAGTACTGCTAACACAAGCTCATGACACAAAGAAGAGACTCTTAAGCATCATTCCAAAGATATTCTAGACCAAATACTCAGGATTATCCTACATAATGCTGACACCAAGAAGAAGCCCTATAGAACTAAATTAACTTGCTTAATACACATTTACTGAGCCCTAGATATTTCCCCAAGAATACAGGTAGGCACTGCATTCATCACTTTTTTATCACTGAAACAAAATATCTGACACTCAGGTATTTAATTTCATTCATGGTTTCAGTTGTTTCAGTCCATGGTCAGCTGGATCCAAGGCATATCCAGATGACAGATATGGTAGAGCAAAGGCATTCACCTCATGTAGCCAAGAAAGAGAAAAGAAAAGCCAGGAACAAAAATGCAGTTTCAGGGCTGGGGATTTAGCTCAGCAGCACAGCACCTGCCTGGCACACACAAGGTCATGAGTTCGATTCCCGGTACTGGAAAAAAAAAAACCCAAAAACAAACAAACAAAAAATGCAGTTTCAAGTCAAGTACCCAATGATCTAACTCCTGCACCCAGCCCTAACTTCTAACAGCACATTTAGCTATGACTTGACCAGTGGATCAATCCACTGTTGAGTATAGTGCTCCCATGATCCAGATACCTTCTGAAAGCACCATATCTGAGTGTGAGACATTTGTGTGGCATTTTAGATTTAAACTATAACATTCTACCCTTGACCACCAAAAAGCTCATGTTCATCTCATTGCAGAAAGTGTATTTAGTCCATCTCTGAGTCACCAAAGTCTTAACAATTCCACCACTCCTGAAAATTCCAAGCTGAAAGTCTCCTCTGAAACTCAAGGCAAACTCTTAATTGTAAGCCCCTATAAAAATCAAAACAGAAGTTAAATACTTTCAACATACAAGAGCACAGGGTAAACATTCTCATTCCAAAAGGGAGGATGAGAGGGGGAAGAAAGAATCAGACCATGGCAAGAATGAAAACCAGCAAGGCAAGCATTAAATAATGTAGCTCCAGGTCCAGCATCCAGATCAGGGTGTGCAGAGACATAAATCTCCAAAGGGCTTAGGCAGCTCTGTCCTATGCTCTTGCTGGTCATAGCCCTTGTGGCTTCTCTCTTGGTATGAGTCTGCTCACTGCTTATGGCTTTCCTTAGCAGATATCGCACATTCCTGAGATTTCCAGCTTCTAAGATCTCCTCTCCACCTTCAGCATAACTCTCTGCTTCACACATCTATAAAACTGGCCCAGCCTCCCAAGCCTTTCTTTGAAGTCAGGGTGGAAGACTCTATATTCTCTGTAACTTTTGCATTCAGCATGTCTGTAAAATCAGAACCATGTAGATGACACAAAGGTCTGCCATCATCTCAAGCAATAAATAGTCCCCTGTGAACCATGGATATAGTGGTCTCTGAGTGTGTGGATGACTGAACTGGGGAATATACTTCCCTAGGCAGACCTGAGTGAGCAGGGTTCCCTGAGACTCTTTTTCAAAGCAATATCTCCCAAATTATTTTGCATTTCTCAGCCTGTGATGGGTGGGGTATGGCCAATTCCTGAGATTCTCTCAATCCATCTTTCTTCTGGTCCCTTTACAGTTACTTGGCTTTATTTTGATGGCTCTAATCTTTTAATGGCTCTAATATTTTCAGCAACCATGTTATCCTTGGCCTCATCTTTACCACACTTCCTTTCTTACTCAACTGCAAAATTTCCTAATCACTCAGCTCTACTTTTTGTTCCTAATTGCCACTGTAGAGCTGCCTAAAAGTAACCAGCAGTACCCATACCATAGTCTGAATATTGGGTTGCCTTGAGCTTTCTTCCATGAGATTAATTAGTGCACAATGTTTAAATTCTACCTCCTACAAAACACAAATTCTTTTCCAGAATACAACAGGCATGGCCTCTAGCCCAATTTTCAAAAAAGTCCTCATTCCCATCTGAAATCTCATGAGCCTGGCCTTTACTGTCCTTATTCCTATCAGCATTCTAGCCTCCAGAGCTCCAACTAGAATCACTTATCAGGCTCTGCTTACAGCATTCTAGGGCTTCTCTAGTCTCCATCTCCAAACCTTTCCAAATTCTTGCAAACCAGTTCCAAAGTCTTCTGAACCCCATGGTCAGGCATAGTCACAAAAATACCACACTCTTAGTTCCAGTTTCCAATATTAGTCACTTTCCTATCCCTAGCACATAAATACCTGACACCTTCAATTTAAAGGAAGAGAGATTTATTTTGGCTTATGGTTTCAGGGTGTTCAGTCCAATGTTAGCTGGCTCCAAGGAACAAACATGCCAGAGGGATGTTGCAGAAGAAAAGTGTTTATCTTATGGCAGCCAGGAAGCAGTGACAGAAGGGTATATCCAGGAACAATAATAAACATTTCCAGGTCACCCCCAATATCATACTTTCTCCACCTGACCCCCACTTCCTGACAATACATTTAGCTAGGAAATCATCAATAGCTTAATCAACTTATGATTATAGTATCCCCATGATAGTATCCCCAGTCATCTTACAAAAGCTCCATTTATGATTACACAAAAGTTGGGTGGGGATAAGATCTAAACCATAGCAGACACTCTGCCTGTCTTCCTGACCATGAGCCACTGTGTTCTGTATATTTTAGGTGCTACTTAAGTGTTTACTGAGTATATGAAAGAATACATGGGTAGAATATAAATGTACCAGGTACTATACAACATGCTACAGGTGAAACAAAAAATTATTTAAGGGTATCTTTCTTCTAAAGAGAAAGGAAGATGCAGACAGGAGTGGGAGTAAAGAGAAGAATAATAGGTATAGAAGGGCTGGGGCCTTGATTTTGGAAGGAGTAGGCAGGAAGTAGGCAGGGAGGAGAACAGGAGTGAAGAAGGGGAAACAGGGCGAGGGAAGGGGAACAGAAGTGGGGGAAGGGAAACAGAGCAAAGGACAGGGCCATAGGTTAGGGAGAGCAAAGCAATAGGAAGGAAGATTAAATTGGGAAAGTAAAATGAAGAACCTTACAGATTTCAGTCAGGCACATTTTATACACAAGTCATTCACTGTGTTCAATATTATCAATTTATAATTGAGAAAACCGAAGCCTGGAATGGAACAGTATTTACTTGCACATAGTTAGGAGCTATAGCAGGACAAGAAGGACTCCAAGTCCATTGTCTATGATAGTAGGCAGTGCTGTGTGGTTCTTTTCTATGTGTACTCATCCAGAATTCTGTAATTCCTTTTCCTGAAGGCTTTGGAGCCAAGTTGGGGGAAGGAAGAATGGTAGTGTAATTCTACAAAGCCATCAGGGACTGTGGTATCCCAGTTTTGGAGTACCTATAGCATCAGAGTGTGTACTTTGGGCACTTGAGTCTCACAATAGAGACAAGTAAAAGCCAGTGATTGCAGATCTTCTCAGGCTTTGTCAGAAATGAATGCCCATCCTTCCCAAATTGGAGGCCAATTCCAATCAGACTGACCTCAAGACTTGTTTGCTGCTTGTTGATCTTTGAACATTCAAAGAGTGGCTCATCTCAAGATGGCAACTTTTTTGATACCAAGAATAGAAGCCTGGGTAACAAGGTCAGCTACAGGAAGTCAGGGCCTGAATCCTCCCCAGAAGCTTGCCTGGTTCAGATGAGCACAGTGTACAGAAATATTCGGCAAAGAAGTTTCTCATCACCACTTGTGCCAAAAAATGGAGGCCATGCTAAGCTGAGCATCTGTCAGCTTCCACCTACTGGCTCAGGCACCTTTAGGAATGGCTAAATATTCAGAGTGGTTAGAACCCAGAGTTAGATCAAGCTAGCTAGAATTATCGCAATCACTGCCCAGACAGGGGGAAAGCCTTGTTAGTTAGGAGTGAAACTCCCAGACTTTCTCACAGTTGCTTTTCCAGGAAGCCCTAGGAGATATGGGCCAGGAACATTTTAAACACAGAGTACTCAGAATGTGTGAATGCATTCAGCACTTTTCTTCCAAGCAGCAAGTTAGTAAATCTCACATTGGAGAAAGAAAGTCCATTAAATGCAAAGATTTCTGTGAAATGAAAGCAGATTTCAAACAGTGACTGAGTAGCACAACTAGGAAGAGGGTTGAAATTGTGGGTAGTTTATGACTTTCCCTGGAGAACAACATGATTTGGTCAGAACTGAGCTTAGCAAAACAGTAACTGCTCTTCAGATAGTGCTGAAGAATCAATCAGTGTTGGGATAATACAAGTACGACTTCCTATTCAAGACAACTCTCTGACTTTTTCATCTTTAGGCAAGGCACTATGTCCATAATCCACACATTCAAAATTTCTATGGAAGGAATAACTCCTGTCCCATACACCTTAAAGCTCCTTATAGCCATAGGGAAAGATAAAACCATCTGAGTGTCAAAAGTGAATGCCACTTACATTTTGACATGTGTGTTTTAATTAACTGCCATGGAAGTGACTTTCCATTTTAGTTATTGGGCTATTAGAGCCGTGTTCCCAACAAAAGAACAATCTTATTTTTTTACTGTTTATTTTAAATGAAACAAAACTGACAAAACAACAATGAGGACAAAAGTAAAAACAAGAAAAATGATACATGACCTCAAAGCAAAATGATAGGAATTAACAGTAGTTGCTACATTACATACTATTATCTTCCAGTGAAGTTGCTCAGTCCACTGGATGTAAAAATGTAAGGTTGATCAAACAGTCAAAGACAATAGCAAATAATAAAAAAATTGGAAACAATACAGAGCTTCACCAAACAAGATGGTAGGAGTTCAACAATGGTTTTTATACTGCATATTGTTGCCTTCAAATCAGTCATTCTGATTACCAGATATAGGCATGCAAAACTGGTCAAGAAAAAAAGAAATTTTAAGCATTAACTGTTACTTTCAATAAACCACAGACATCAGCAATACACCTATCCCAGCTATACTTCTATATACATATAAATTTTGTTTTTCATTTTAAAGAGAAAAGAAAAAAACCAAAATAACAAAACAAATACATAAACAAAACAGCATAGAAAACAATGAAAATGATACAGAATTTCAAAACAAGGTGATAGGATATTAACAATGATTGCTATATAATGTTATCTTCAAAGTGTTTGCACAGATAACCCACTATAGGTGTATAAGATTGATCAAACAATTACACATTAACTGTTCCTTTCAATAAACCAACAGATATTAGTAGTACAATTATCCTAGCTATCTTGTGTATGCATGTACATATTTTTTTCCTCTTAAAAGAACAATCTTTATCTACAATCCCCATCACCATCTCCCAAAGTCTTTAGTTGGACCAGGGTGGCATGTATGTCCCAAGACAACACACTCATGAGTTAGCTGAGGTCTTAAATTCTCATGAGACTAGAATCTTCTGGCCAGTCTCAGAAATCTGAAACAAAAAACAAAGAGTGGATCATCAGGCCATCAGAAAAAGTAACAAAGAAGCAGTAGATACCACAAGCCAAAGAAGTGAAGTAAAGGAGAAGTGGAAAAAGGCCTGGAAGGCAGAGAGTAATGGGACGCTGTACATTGGGAGGACAGCTGGAGACAGGTAATTTGAGCTGATAGTAAAGAAGCAGAGCTCACAGCCACAGACATCTACTGCTGCCATCCACAAAATATCTTTCATGTAGTTCTGTCTCCAAGAAGCAAGACCATGCCATGGACTCTTGTATCGCATTCTTGTAAAATCTCCATTTCTTTTACCTTTACAAGTCTCCTTTCCTCAGCTAAGCTCCTCAGCTAGGTTTCTACAGGTTTCTATCTCTTGCAGCCTAACGGACTTAACTTGTATGGCATTAAACATCTGAGTATGTTAGGTTCTGGGAAGACATCAATGTGACATCTATCAAGAGGGGTCTAGCCCCCTAAATAACTGCGTGAACCCTTTCAAACTTGACCCATTTTGCTGTGAGTTCAGAAGACTAGGCAACATGCAGCTTCCTCTCGGGCTTTGGGATGAATTTGTCTGAGAAACTTGGACATGACTACCTCCTAGAAGGAAGGTACTGTTTTTGCATACTGGTTATACCAGAGATTCCATTTATTCCTCTTTCTACAAGATGCACCATGCCCATTTTAAAAAAAAAATAATCAAGGGAGGGGGTCTTTAATGATCTTTATTTTCTTCTGTTAGTGTAATGCAGGCAGCAAGGGAGATGAGAATTCGTGGACTAAGCAGTTCGCCGGAGTGGCTGTTAAAGTGATATGTGGAAGGGACGGCAGCAAAACCTGCTTAATGCTCAGAAACACCTGCTGGGAAATATTTTTTCCTGCATGGGTTGCAAGCAGCATTAAAACAATTTTCTTGCCTTTCACAAGAGAGGAGGGACTGTAAGGAGCAGCAAGGTCTCTATGAACTACCGTTGTAGAACAGAATGAGAGACAATTGAGAGGGCAGCAAGAAGCTGAGAAAGAAGGCAGGGCTTTGGCACACTTTGGGCAGGGAGAGCTGAAGAACTGACCCTTGTTCTGTCACTCTGATGGGAACTGCTGGCTCAGGCTGTGAATTCCCACTTGGCTGCCTCCATTTCAGACACTTAGGGGATTTCAGTGCTATCTCAGCTTCAAACTCTCTCTACAGCTCAGTCTGACAAAGGCATTTTATTGAGTGCACAAGGTGAAGAAAAGGTATCTCCAGCTCCTCTCTCCCCAGGGAAGCCAAGAGCTGCCCTTCCCTTAGGTCCATCCCCTATGGCCAAGTTCCACTGTATGCATCTCGTTTCAAGCCACCTACCTTTCTATCTCCAGTATCCCCCTTCCACATCAACCCTCCACACCAATGCCATAAATACCATGCATGAAACTGATCCTACCTATGGCTTCCTTCTGGTCATGGAATTAAGGCTTAAACTCTCAATGCTGCCTGCCAGGCTCTACACAAACGGATCACAGGTCATTAATCAACCTCCAAATCTTGCATGATGCCTATAACATAAATCTACACTCAATAGCTTATGATTTCCCAGACTTTGCTTAGGTTTGCCTTCCTCTAAGCTTCTTCTCCAGCTGCTCACTCTTCCGGCAGAGGGAGTGGCATGGGGTACTTTTGCTACTGAGTGGACTCTAAATTTCGGACCCTTCGAGACAAAGAACAATGACCTCATGGGTAGAAGTAGAATGTCTGGAAAGTAAAAATCTCACGTTTACAAAATGTTAAATCTGAGGTGTATTTGAGCTTCCAAAAATCTGATCTAGTGACCAGAAATAATTAATAGTCTTAGGAATGAAAGTCAAACTCAGCAGTACAGATTTAGAAATATTTGTCTCAAAGATAACAAACAGCTAAACTCTAAATTACCCTACAAGTGCTAGGATGCTTTTGAAATAATTTATGTTTCACCCAACTGTAAGATTTTTTTTTAAGCAAAGATCCTGCTTCATATTTTTTTTTTCTGAAAATTCATCATGTTATTTTGGCCCTCCAAAGAACCTGAACAATGCATCTTGAATGGAAAGAGTGATAAATGAGCATCCCCAGTGATAAAATACTTCATGAGTTACACCAACCCTCATAGTCCAAGATGAACTCCTCCTGAGGAGTCCACTGATTAGGGTATCAGACCCAGCCCCCAGTTTAGCAGCAAATTGCTTTTTCCTTTGTATCTGTTCCCTAGTTGGAACACTGAACTTTTCTTCCTCAAATTGCCATCTTTTTAGTGGAAATAAATAGGTTTCCAGAACATTTATTCAACCTAGGCAAAGATCTCCAAATACAAAATGGGTTGTATTAGTCATAACAGGCAAGGTTATGCTAAGGTAAAAATGAGCAACTTCAGTGGTTCACAATGACAAACATTTCCCATTCAAGCTACATGTCTATCAAGGAGCAGTGACAGTTTTGTCCTAGGTCATTTTATTTACTGACAGGGAAATCCCCACCTGAGACATCACTGGCCCATGGTAGCGGAAGAAAGTGTGAATATTGCTGTGTCTCTTAAAGCTACTACTCAGAAGTAACACACATCACTTGTGGTCACCAGAAACACTTTTCATTCCTACTCACCTGTCATTGACCAAAAGCAAACCACACATCAATGTGATGGGGATACATAATCCTCCCACGGCTAGGGCAGCAAATCCTGTGATCAACAGTACAATCCACTTGCAGCGGAAAACATCATATAGTGCCAGAATTTTCTCTCTTACCCTGCATGGTTTAAACACAAGCCACATATTTAAATATCTTCAGGAGTCACACAAATCACATAAATATATGAACCCACCGAAAGAAAAAAGACAATAGAGAGAAGCAAGGCCTAAGACAAACAAGAAAAAAAATATGCTAATCTAAGACAGTAAAAGCAGTTCTTAAAAATATCTGCACCACATTTTATAACCAACCCCCAACCACTGAAATCAAGAATGATCCTGAGGGAAGAGTACACATAATTTGATAAGCATTAGAATATGAATAATTAGATGAAGAAAAATAATTTGCTAAATATCTGTTATACTTTAGGCACTGGACTACTCATCTTATGGATACTAATTTAAATCTCCGTATGACCCAGACTTGCCTGTCCTTAGATATTTCAAAAAAAATGATCCAAGACTTCTGCCTCGTGGCCTGTAGAACTACACTTGATCTTAGCCAAAAAGCTGAAAAGCGATCATGGCTTGTAGAGAAACCACGACCTCCTCCAGAGCTCTGAAAATCCTGAAGGCATTTTCATGTGCATTTCTGCCACCAAGCTACCTGCACTGAACCCTCTGTCTCTTCAGCACCTCGCTTATCGTGGATCTCTCTGCCGTCAGCAGTCACAGACAGGGAGTTCAGTCCCTTCTCTTTGCCTTTCCTAACTGCACCTACAACACGTGGCTGAAAGATTGGGCGGATAGAGGAGGAGGATTCTATCACAGCAACACTGATGCCATCCAGCCCATGGTCACTGGTCCCATTTACTCAGTTTCCTACGTCTCTCTCTTTTCCTTTCACCCCTAATCTGTGCATTTTTCAGTACAGAATGTTTGACTATCCCTTTTTTTGCCATCCTATTCCAAACCAGGAAGATAGCATCTACCTTCCATGTTCCTATAGTAGGCTTCTGATCTTTTTCTAAACAAAGAAAGTTCCTTTCCCAGGAAAACTCTAGAACAAACAGTTCCTAGCCTTTATTATTCTAATTTTAAACTAAGAACTTGAAATGGTTATGACAGGGTAGATTTTTGTCTTTATGTTAATTATGCACCACATTCCATCCTGGCCAGTCATGAGCCTAGAAAGCATCTTCTAGGAGAGATTCGCTCTTCATTTTCATTAAGCACAATAACAGGTGAGATCATGGGGAACACACATGGCAGACATATGTGAATTCCACAGAGTTCCCAAATAGCATTTTTTTCCACTGCAGCTCTCCTTGAGGAAGACATCTTCCCCTTTTTGAAAAAATTAACTTGTCTCTCTGAATGAAGCTGAAAAGCACTCTTTAACCTGAAGAAAGTTTGCTGACTTCCATACAGAAGCCAGCACTACGCAGGAAAACACATTCTTTCAAAGTCTGGGATATGAAACACAGGGCACTGTGTTCATTGGTTGTAGGACACAGGCAGGCCGCACTGGGACTCAGCACTTCTAATTCAGAGACCACAGAAGGTCATTCTGAGCTGCACAAGTTTTCCAGGGCAGCTTTCTAGGCAGAAGCCCTGGCAGGAGTCTTGCCCGACCACCACCATCTCACCCTAAGCTCTAAATTTATTGCTATTTTTCTCCATCAACAGCGACCTCAAATGGATACCGTGAACCTACTCTCACATTCATTTGTTCATGTAATAAATATTTATCATGAACCCACAATGTGTAATTCCCCTGTAAGCACTTGAGAAACTGAAAATACAAAGGTCTCTGACCCTGGCAAGTTTACCTTCTGTCGAATAGAAACATCACAAAATATAAATGTAATAGATAAATTATATAGAATACTGGAGGGTTGGTTGTTCTATCTGCTGTTTCTATGCTGAAAGAAACTGTCAATGAGTCTTTGGTTGACCAGTATTGCATGTCTATATCTGTTTTCATGAGAAGCCACTTTGAAGATATCAATATGTAATACAACCACCATTGTTAATTCCCTACCACTTTGTTTGTAACTCTGTATTGTCTGTATTGTGCTTGTGATATGTTGTAAAATGTTGTATGTCTGTTAATGTTTCCCTCCTTTTATCCTTAAAATAAAAAAATAAATAAAATGAAAAGAATACTGGAGGGTGACAAGTACTATGGAGAAAAAAATAGTACTATGGAGAAAAAATAGGAAAGGTTGTCCTTGTTGTAGTTTCCTTTTTATTATTGTTCTTTTTGTTTGTTTTATTTCCGGTACTGGGAATCAAACTCAAGACCTTGCACTTGCCAGGCAGGCACTGTGCCACTGAGCTATATCCCCAGCCCATATCTTCCTTTTTAAAAAATATTGGGGACATATAGGTTAATCCAGGGTATCTCAAACTCAGCACCCCTGACATCAGGTCTGGGTCATTCTTTGCTGGGGTGGGGGTGGGGGTTAGCCTGTGCCTTATGGGATGGTTAGCAGTACCTGTAACCACTATCCACTAGAGGCCATTGGTATACCAGTTTCCCCAGTGTGACATTTTCAACTGCCTCCTGAAGGGCACAATCAACTCCAATTGAAACTTTTGGGTTAGGTCACAGAGAGGGTCTGGTACTCGAGGGAAAAGGCTGAACCTCTCATTCAGTCTCCTCTACTCACTGAGGGCTGCAACCTGGCTTGAGCACCATCCACTACATAAGCTATGCACCCTTGATCCAGTTTCTTAATCTCTCCAAACATCTGTTTCTCTATCCGTAAAACAAAGACAACAGTGCTCACTGCAGATGTTAGTTTTAAGAATTAAACAACATAATATAGGTAAATCACTCACTGTACTCAATGCCCACTATCCATAAGCCCTTCCAAGGCAGATGTGGCAGCACATGCCTCTTATCACAGCCTGGTAGCAAGTTAAAACCGGAAGATCAAAAGTTCAAATCCAGCCTGGGCAATTTAGTGACTTTGTGAGTCCCTGACTCAAAACAAAAAAAAAAATTTTAAAGGACTGGGAGTGTAGCTCATTGTGAAGACCCTGAGTTAAATTCTCAGTATGAAAAAAAAAAAGTCTGGTACTCTTCAGATCAAGGTAAGCAGGCACTGCTATATGGCTGTTATATCATCAAAGGGTCAGCTTAGGCCCCTTTTATAAAAGTTATACAACTAGGACATGGCAGTAAGACAAACCAATGCACTGTGAATCGTTAAGCCTCAATTCTGTTCACCTCCTCCCTCGTGGTACCTCCCTAATATTCACTTGCTTGCGTCTATTTAAGAACACGCCTGTTAGACGGAGCAAAGCACTTCTGTGAGGGAAAAGATCTGAACCAGAACAGTACAGTCATTCTCTCCTGGAAATTGACCGAACTCAATTTGAACGTGGTTGTGATAGTTAGGAGCACCCTTCCAGGTTCCAGAAGAAGGAGAAACTCCTTCAAAATCTCACATCAAGTGGGCTCCAGCCCAGCAGCTACTAGCACTGTTGGGGACCTGAGCCCAGTTCAGAGCCTTCTGAATGTGAACTCTCTCTCCTCCACACTGAAAGTCACTAAGACAGAGCTGGTGGTGCCATATATTCAGGGACTTGGCATCTTAGAAACTTGGATGTAAATGAGATTCAAACAAGCAAATGACTTGAAAGAGGAAAAAAGAAGGAAGTCTAGATTAGACCATGGCCCACGACTTCGGACAAGTGCACACTTCCTGTTGTTGCCATTTTAACAAGACCAGAGCCCTCTCGGAACACTAATTCCTCCCCAGATCACTGCTTCCCCCAGCAATAACATAAATCCATCTAACATTTAAGGAAAAGGATATTGAGCTTGGCAGATCAGTATAGTGTATATTTGCCTCCTAGAGTGATAAGGTCACCCACTCAAGACCCACTAGGAAAGGCCGATGGAAATGCAGAGGCACAACACACAGTGGCCAGGCCTTGTACAGAGATTGGAAGTAACCTTTGAAGAAACAAAGAATAATTGGGGGCACTGGTGGGATCAAACCAGCCCCTTCTGGGAAGCATAAACGTGAGGTATCAGGCTGTAATTTAGAAATTAAAAAGGGAAAAAAACATCAAAATGTGTCCACCTCTTCAAGGACATAAAAAGCATTCTTGCCTGGCATGGTAGCACCTGCCTGTAATTCCAGGATTCCGGGAGGCTGACACAGGGGGATCACAAGCTTGAGACCAGCTTGGGCAACTTTACAACTTAGTAAGACCCTGATTCAAAATTAAAAAATAAAAATAGGGCTGAAGGTATAGTGTGAAGGTTCTATCCAATATCTAGTACAAAGTAAAAATAAATGAATAAATAAATATATTTTTATGTATGTTTTATGAAAACCCCAAAAAAGGAAAGGTTTCAGCTAAAAAATGCTGACATTCATCTGCTCAGAGCTGACTGGGTAATTTTTACACGTCAATTCACAGCCTCCTGACCCTAAACTCCACCCAAAACTTTTCAGACAAAACCCCTGTTTTCATTATTGCAATGTGTCCCACAAGCTATCAAACCACTCACAGAATATATGAAGAAACAAATGCATTTTTTTTTGGAAACAGACATCTTTCTATCTTGATGATAGGAATATAAATCAGTAGCCCAATTTTGGATGGCACTGGGCAATTTCAAGCAAAATTTGAGACATATAAACCATTTTATTTGAAAATTCCACTTTTCAGGATGCACTCAAAAAATACAGCCACACATGGGCAAACTTGTATGTACAAGTGTTCTGTTTTGCAATGTTTTTGATGATAACTAAAGGCGAAGAACATTTGAAATTTATACCAAAGGAATCTGGTTAAAATGTATCAGTCAGCCATTGAAAGGGCTGATTAGGTGCTACAACAGAACAGATAATCACCAAAATGTTTTCATTAAATGGGGAAAAAGAAAAATACAAGACAGTACATATTATAATACAATATATTTATGCAAAAGACAATAAAAATGGGAAATGTGCTTTTATAAATGGAGCCATCAAAAATACAGTGAATGATTACAATTTTTAACTGTGTATAGTAAAAGACATACTGTCATTAATTGCCCTCAAAATGCTCTTCCTCAATTCTAACATGATCATCCCATCATCCCCGTCACTTTCTGAAGCAGTTCTGGAAGTCTTCCTTCCGGAGTGTTTTCACAAGTGATCAAAATACAGTGTATGATACTGCTGAGTATCACCCAATGGAAAATGCAGGCTCAGAAAAACTTAACAGTGTGTCCTTATCCACTATATTCAATGTCTGGCTCTTCCCTGAAGTCAAAATGACCATGAGAGGTAAATGTTTTGAATCAATTCAGGACATGGAGGTAGCCATGACAGCCCAACTACAGACACTCACACAAAGGACTCCAGAACTGCTTCGGAAAGTGACAAAAACAATGGGATGAATGTGTTGGAAGCAAGGGGGAGTATTTTGATAAGGATTAATAGCAATGTGTCTTTTACTATAATAAATCTTTTATTTGAACATAAATCATATTTTTCAATCACCTCCTACATACATTTGTTTGTTCATATCTACACACATATACATACCCATGTATATATATGCAGTATCTCTGCAGGAATACATAAAATTATACAAGATAATAATAGCTGCTTTCCAAAAATAGAAAGAAAAAAATTTAGGCTATTTGAATGTTTTACGTTTTACAGATATTTGAGTAGATGAGAAAAAAGAAGTTTTAAATATAGGTTACTTTATAGATTTCATAAGCAGTATAGCTTATAGAGACCCATCTGTGCAGCTGAGCAACTTCCAACCCAGACGAAGGGCATAGCAAGGATCAAGGTGGAGCTCTACCAATGCATATTCTGACCTTGAAATCTTCTGTGTAGGTGATATATAGTCTCGCACATTATCCACCATAATTCGTTTCCATTCCAAAGCTTATTAACGTGCTTTTGAACCACTTGAGCAACCACTGGTTTGCAGTGAAAAAATCAGACTAAGAAAATATGATTTCAAAAGGTAAATCTACTCACCTATGAAAAGCATTAGCAAGTCAAGCACAGGTGGCCTGTTGGAGCTGATAGTGTGCCTGGAAAACAGAGAGGGCCAACTCCGAGAACATACTTTCCAGGTGGCAGGGAAATGAAACTCAGAGTTTGGGGTGGAGCTTTGGGTAGGAAACCTTCCCTACTCGCCCCAGCCCAGATGATTAAGGGTCCGCCTCCACGCACCCATTGTGCCCTCCAGCGTGTCACTTACCCTGCTGTGTCATAATTGCCTGTTTACCCATCTGTCCCTCGCTCTAGACCGTGAGCTGCTCAAGTTCAGAGGCTGCATCATCGCGCCCCAGCCATTCACACAGTATGTGGCCAACAGAAGCTGCTTAATAAACATTGACTAAATTGACTGCAGTCGTTTTCCATCAGCCCATGCGGTGCTCATCAAGCTCATCCTGGGTGTCTGCAACCTGCGTACAGGATTGGATGTTTGCTGCCTTCCACTGTTGTGTATCTGTCTGTGTCTAGTGGGGGGCGCTCTCAGGGATAGAACTCACAGGCTGGAGTTGAATCATCAAAGCTGTGTGACCCGAGGTAAGTTACTTCATCTCCAGGAATAGCCTTGTTACCCAGGAAACACAGACTATCACCTACCTGGCCAGACAGAGGTAAGAAGTGGGTGAGATTGCATGTAGCACGGCTTCCAAGTGGCAGCCACAAAATAAGTAGTAACTACTACTAACTTTTCTTTACCTCTCATAAGCAAAAGACACACCCCTGTAGAGCAGGCACTCTTACTCACCTTGCTGTCCTCCACATGGTCGCAGTGATCCCTTATGCTAACTGAATGTTCAATAAAAGAGAGGAAATGTGACTTTGGGATGACCAAACACTGGTTGGAATTCCAGTTTTAGCTGATGAGTGCACCTGGGCAGGTTTCCTTACCACTGAGTAAATGTTTCTTATCTGTAAAGTGAATGTGCTAATTCTCATCTCATAGCGGCAAGATTAAATAAGATGATATGCGTAAAGCATGCAAAGGGCTGGGGATGTGTCTCAGTAGTGGAGCTATTGCCTTGTATGCACAAGGCCCTGGGTTTGATCCTCAGCACCACATACATACATACATAAATCATGCAAAACTTAATATAAAGAGTTGGTAAGTGGTACCACTTGTTGAGGCTTGAACACAGCTCTTGTCATCATTACTCTTTGCCCTGGTGGTGGGGAGAGGAGGTGTGCAGAGCACAGAGTGGGGAAATTTACCTAAAGGTAACGTGCAGGCAGTGCACCCTCAGGGACTGAGGTCAGCTTCCAGTGTGAAGGGAACTCTGAGTAGCTCCATCTCTGTTTGCGAGTCCAGAAGGACAGTTCCTGGCAGTCCACATGAGAAGGTTACACACAGCCCAGGAACCTGGGTATTATTCACTCCACCTCATAGATGCAGGAACTCAGGTTGAATAACTTGACCAGGAAAACTAAAAAGTGGTAGAGCTGGACTTTCAACCTAGGCCTTTGGGACAATAAGCCCAATGGTCTCCCCACCTACATTATTCACCTCAAAAAAAAAGAACAGGGATGACAGTGGCCACATCATAATAGATGAGCATTCTCAAAGAAGTTTCAAAATGTTGAAACATAACACTTACAAAAATATAGAATGCCAACAATTTAATTCATTAATGAGGAAACTAGAAGGTATAACACTGGTTCAAAGAGTATTTGAGGAAATATGTATACATACAGGAAGATATGCCAAAATAAGTTTGCTAAGCTTGTTAGGTTAGAGCCCAAAAGGACAATAAAACAGTAACCTTTGAAGTAATCTGTAGTGGACAGGAATCACTTATATTCCTATCAGGCCAAAGTCTGTGGGTAAGTAGGTAACTTCAGATTCTGGGTTCTTATCAATGATAAATAACAAAATCAGCTAAGGTGTGTGCCCTAGAATTAAATAATTCTTGAGAGGGGAAGTTAGGCTATGCTTTGACAAGTATGGAAAGGAATGTCATTCTTTTTCAAGTGTCAATAACTGTTTAAACGTTTGTGTTCATTACTATTTGGTAGGCATATTAGTACTTTATGTATGTTAATTCATCCGATCATAACCACAAACTTATGAAATGCTCGCTATTATATCTCATTTTTATAGGTAAGAAAGAAGTAAAGCACCTACAGTGTTGTAGTCAGGGTCTATAAGGGCAACGATTTAATACGGGACATATAGTTTATAAGATTATTTTATAATATTCACCCAGCAAGTCAAACGCAAAAGAGTATGGGAGATCTGTCCACACACTAGAGACTCAAAGAATCCAGCTGAGGACCTGGATCCCAAAGGAATGTCCTTCGCAAGTGCAGTTGAAGACCTAGGGCCCATGGCAATGTCCTCCACCAGTCCAGCTGGAGGCCTCGAGCCCACAACAATGTCTCATGCAAGTCTGAATCAAGGGTCTGCACTGGGAAAGCCTAAAGGTCAGTGGTGGAAGCTAGAAAGTCTGTGCCAGTGGGATGAAGGATCTGTGCCAGCAGGCTGAGGGATCTGCACTGGAGCCAGGAAGCAACACTCAAGGTAAGGACCAGAGCTCCGTGAAAAGAACCACAGACATCCTCAGCAACAGCAAGGACCCAAGTTCCTCCGATGATGATAACAGCTGAGTTCATATCAGGAAAACCAGCATGAGAGAATTCTCCAGGAGAATCAGCAGCGCGCCATCTTCCCCTCTGGTTCTCCTTTTATGCTGTTGGCAACAGTCCTCAGGTGGGCCTTCCTCACCTAGCACCACGCTGATTCAGTTCAGCTGGGGGTTACAAGTTGACCATTAAGTTAATCCACCACATATGGGTTGTGCAACTTGTTCAAAATCAAAACAGCTAGTGGGTGGTGTAGCAGGGATGCTAACGCAGGGTGTAAACAAAGTCATCACCCTTAATATGCCATTCTGCCTTACCAGGTACTGTGACAGTCTACCCTAACAGAAGGGTCCACATTTGACCATTGTCAAACTCCAGCTCTAGTTCAGTGTCAGACAGATGGGCTTTTGTCAGGTATTTGCAGATTTTGTTTTCTGAATTTAGAGTGAAGACTAAAGTTATCCCCCGAGATAATGAATTACTAAGTGCTACTATGTAACAGTGAGATGGTTCATGAACTCAACAATGGAGGTGAGCTACACAGAAGTATAGATCTAGGTAATGAGTCCAGGGCCCCTGAGCCTGTCCCTACAGAGCTCCATTACAACAGAAAGGACAAGAGTAAGCAAGGACTAAAATCAAAACAGGATTTTTTTTTTTTTTTTTTTTTTTTTTTTTTTTTGATAGGATCTTACTAAATTGCCCAGGCTTGGCTCAAACTTGTAAATTTGTGAGCTTCCCAGAGTACTAGGATTAAAGGCATGTGCCACCATGCCCAGCTAATGGGATTTAATGTTTTATGATGAGAAAATTACAAAGTATAGAAGACCATAATATGTGAGCTTACTGTGGTCCAGGAATCAGAGTCCTTGGAAAATTACACTGAGCCATCTGTGACTATTTGGTCCTTAGGATTCATTAGGAACTCTTGACCACCTACAAGTCTCCCATCCTAGAAAATCAAAGAGGATACTGATACCTCTTCCCACTCCCAGCCAGTGTCAAAGATCCACCTAGTACAGACCTTATAAATATAAATATATTCCTAAGTACATTGCAGGAATTAAAGTGATGCAGAAGAGATGACCAAGGATTTATCAAGCTGGTGGACCTGTCTGTACCTTGTTATCCAGTCCCCACCCGCACTGTGCCACGGCAGATTCCAGATAACAGCTGATGACTGCATCCACTCAAATCGGAAAATTAATGACTGCTTTCACAGAGATGACATAAAAGGTGACCAGGGAATATCTTCTGATACTAAGCATAAAAGACGTGCATGAGAACTCCATCCCAAAATCAGGGAAGCTTTGCTGATGCAGAAGGTCTCTGCCGCTCCAGGTATGTGCCCTGCAGCTGCTCCTGGCTTTTGGAAGACTACAAAGCATCTCTCAGCAAAGAAAGACTGGCGCTGCCCCAGCAAGAGGGATGACAGAGTCATGCTTTTAAGAGTTCTGACTCATCCCTCCTCCTGCGAAGGGAGCCTCCTGCCAGCTGTAGAGAGGAAAATGGGACCGATGGAAGTCGCTGAGAAACATTGAGCCTGGTGGGAAAGAAGCCAACGACATATTTTATTCAATTAAACTTGCTCTCTGTTTATCCAGGTCTCAGTGGGCCTTAGCTAATGCAGCCTGGGCCAGAGAACATGGAGGTGCAGATGCTCAGGAGCCAGCCTCGGATGCCAGTGCTGTCGACAGCCGGCTGACACCAAGCGCAGCCGTGCGCTCCACGCGTCCTGAAATTTGGATCCTGTGACCCTCTGCACACTGCAGGCCACAGCACTCTGAAGGCAACACAGCCCCCTGAGCATGCCAGCCCAAGTTCCTAGAGCACAGAAGGGACACCGTGGAAGTTTCTCCCGTCCTGGCGTGTCCCTGTGCGCCCACACTTGGGCTCCTGCCT
This sequence comes from Chinchilla lanigera, assembly GCF_000276665.1. Lineage (NCBI taxonomy): Eukaryota > Metazoa > Chordata > Mammalia > Rodentia > Chinchillidae > Chinchilla > Chinchilla lanigera. Next base: position 9,436,770 of record NW_004955408.1, on the reverse strand, counting down.
CCTGGAGCTTCGCATAACAGCCACTGGGCAAAAAGAAGCACAAAGAAGAGCTCCAGTTACCTCACCCTGGCAGCAAATCAATGGGAAGCCGTGGGATTTGTGGCGCTGGCTTTATCAAGCAGAGATGGATGGCCAAGGTCAGGTAGGGCTGTGGGGTAAGGTGACCTCAGTCCCCCAAGCTCTCCTGGGAGTATGCGCCAGAGGACACATGGCCATTTCAGTGCTGCCCTGGGCCCTTTCTGCAAGGAATTTACTTTCACTTACATCTTTTCACTGCTGAGGTCTGTATCTTTGCATAGTGAGACTTCAAGTCAGCTACTAAGAGGAGATAGGATTTTGAACAGTCTCTCTCACTCATTCACTCTCATTGTATCTCTTTCTCTCTCTCTCTTTCTCTCTCTCTATCTCTCTCCTTCAAGGCCTTCACACTGAGCTGCATCCCAACCCCCTTAGTTTTTTATTTAGAGATGGCATCTCACTAAGATTCTAAATGACTCAAGCAGGGCTCAAACCAGCAATCCTCCTGCCTCAGCCTTCCAGAATGCTGAGATTACAGGCATATACCATGGTGCTCAGCTAAAATTGGGCTTTTCCAAGTAGCTTATCTATCTATGGTGGAAGGGGAAGATTTGTCTTTCCAAATTCCAGAATTACATATAAATTAAATAACAAAGACTGTCCTTCAAGGTCAGGAGTTAAGAAACCATGCCTGGTCTTGTAAGAAAATGTCACTGGGACACAGCCCCGCCCACTCATATCGCTGTTGTGTGTGGTTGCTTTTGCACTCCGACAGCCAAGCAGATGGTGTGACAAAGACAGAGGAGCCACAAAGCCTCAAATGCTCCCCACTTGAGCCTTTGCCAAGAAATGGAGCTGACCCCTGATCTCAGCATCGACTCAGTTTCGCCTTCCCAGGTAAACAGCGGAGATTTCCTTGGCGAGCTACTCAGACGCTGGAACAGAACTTCTGTGTGTAGAGTACTGTAGGAAAGGAGCATCAGAAATAGAGTAATTTTGCAGTTATTTCACCAATACATTTTGATTTTCCCCTCACCCATGTCCTGTGACAGCCTCGGAGGTTTCTGTCCCACTGCAGGGGAAATCATTGCCAGTCTTCAGGAAGGCAATAGGTTCCAGAACCAGGCTTTGACAAGAGAGACTTAAAATTTTTCCCATATCCAGGGTGAGGCCTGCTGCTTCTGGGAGGTAACCCGGATCTCTACAACCATGCCCAGTGCCCAGTTACACCCTACATGAAGATGTTTTTCTACATGTGTGGCCCTGGCTTAAAAGAAACTGCATATAGTCATCCCTGGGAACCCTGAAGGATTGGTTCTTGACCCTCCAGCAGAAATCCAGCTCTGAGGATGTTCAAGGGTATAAAAGCACAGTACTGTATTTACATGTAACTTCTGCACACCCCCCTGTGGACGTCAAATCATCTCCAATTATAATATCTACTACAATGGAAATGCTGTGTAAAGAACTGTTATCCTCTACTGCTTAGAGAACAATAAGAACAACTCTATATATTCATATTCAGCACAAACAGGTTTTTGTTTTTGTTTGTTTGTTTTTGTTCCTGTTGTTTTTGAGAAGAGATCATGCTAAGTCACTAAGTTGCCCAGGCTGGACTCAATTTTGCCATCCTCCTGCCTCAGCCTCATAAAGTTCTGGAATTACAGGCATGCACCATTACTCCTGGCTAGTACAGTTTTGAAAAAGTATTTTCCATCAATAGTTAGTTGAATCTTCAGATGGAAAACCCACATTACAGATGGCCCACAGTTTACTGAAGCCACTGTACTGGTCATTTTTTGGATCATAACTTCTAGTTAGTGCTGGCTCCCTAGGCTGCCCCTGCATTATTTCCTTACTCTCAGGCTAAAAGTTGATCTTCTCACCTTCGCTCAATTTTTCCCCACAGCCAAAAGTCACATGTGGTTACTACTCATAGGAAGGGAGATGAAGGTGGTAATTAAAAAAATCATCAGAATAAATCCACATAAGAAAATGGAAAAACTACTCATCACCTGATAAACTTGCAGTTAGCTGTTTTGTTCTTTCTTTCACTCATTTTCATTTACTCACTTGATAGGTAATGAGCCCCTAACATATGTCAAGCATTGACCTAAATTCTGGGCACAAAGAAGGTAACAGAATAGTTTTTCAAGCATTTTCTACTTTCCAGGGCTATGTTCTTATGTGCAGACAGATAATAAACAAATAAATGAACAAAAATTGCAAATTGTGATCATTGCTATGAAGAAAAACTACCAGGGTGAAGTTATAAGACTAACAAGAAACCCACTTAGAATTCTCACCGCCTAGCATCGTACCTGCTCCAGAAAATGTGCACCTTGTTTAAAAAGTTATGACTGCATGTAAAGGCAAATATTTAAAATGCTGAAATTGTTGTCACTTCTTTATGACTGGAGAAGAGCAGCTTTGATTTGTAGAACAGAACTAAAAGGCAGAGAGGAAAGGCCTAGGAGGCATTCCTTCCCTTCAGGGAGATTATGATCGACAGGACTACAAATTCTCCTTCATGAGCATTTGCAATGACAAGACACACACTTTAGGAACATCAGTCTTGGCAAGCTAACCTGAAAATCAGAACCTAGCAGTTAAGAGAACAGGAGCTCAAGTGAGGTGTCCTGGGTCCAAGATGAGATTCCAGAGCTTACTTGCTATGTAATTTCTAGCAGGCTCTGAATGTCAAGCCCCAATGCCTCATCTTTAAACTACATATAAAAATAATACCTTCTGCTTGGTACTATGACAAGGGCTCAGGGAATTAACATAATGAAAACCACTTAGCACTGAGACCTGAGTCTTACACACATTTCAATAAATGACAGGGTCACTTAGACTCTCTGCACTTCTGTTTTCTTCTATGTGTAATGACAATAGCAATGCCAATCTCTCAGAGCTGGTAAATGGATTCCAGTGAATTGATCAAGTACCTACAACATTACAGTCAGAGTAAAGACTCTGAGTTTTAGCCCTGGTTTGGTTACTGTAATTATTTATCAGATTCACTGATGGCCTATCTCATGCTAGAGGTAGAAACAGTGAATTTGAATCCTAGATATCTGAGCAAAGGTTGTAAAAGAATCAGATTAGCTGAGATAGACTCCCTGCCCCATACCACTGTTACCTTTGTAGTAATTTTCCTGTATCATTTCATTCACTTCTGCAAATGATGTAGGAGATATTCTGCATCCTTTCTTTGGATAGAACTCCCTGAAGTAGATATTCATATCATCCCATTTTTAGACAAGGGGAAACAGTCATGGAGACTGTCAAGTAATTTACCCAAGGTCACACAGCTAACAAGTGACTGAGCTGAGATTCAAACTGTATCTGACATCAGAGTGCATGACACATGTGTTCCGATGACAGTATGGCTCAAAGCATGATTCCTAGACTACCTACATTAGAATTACTTTGGGTTCTTGTTTAGAATTCAGATTACTGATTCCACCTTCACCCTCTGAATATGAGACTTTGTGTGATTAGTTTAGTGCATAGATGGGAGGTATCTTTGGCTTCACTACTGAACAGAACATGCCATACTCTTGCACATACATCTCCACCACCATATTCACTAGTCACCAAAAAAGCGCTGTCAAATCTATGGCAATTCTATTGTCATGTTGCAGTGGAATGAAAGAGAGAGTATAATGAAGGAATGAAGGACAGACAGAAAGAAAGAACAGAAAGTGATCCAGAAACCATGTCCCCTCCATGCCCATTTGGAACCACTGACTTTATACAAGCCAATCAAGAGGAAACAAGTTGAGCGATTTAGCTTAGGGAATACTGCAAATAATTCTGCCTTTGCCTACCTTCACAGAGTGGCTTAGAATGCCCAAAAGATAAGCAGTCTTTATATAAGTTCTTTATTTTAACAAACAGTTTAAGTCAGATCCTTAAAAAGCACTTTGAGTTCCAAGAAGAATCAAGTTAGATAATAACAAGGGGTTATTAAGTGCAGGTTCAATTTCACCTTTCCCACGTTTTCTCTGAATTGCTTTCCTCTCCCTCATTCTCAAATGACGTTTTCATTTTCTTCTCACATTTGAGTTTGTTTAGACTCCTCCACCTGCAGGAGTAATGCTGTCTCGTGGCTTCCTCCTCGACTTGTATTTTATTTACTATACTTCACCCCCCAATTAAGCTTCTCCCTAGGAAAGTTTTATCTGGATAGTGCAGCCTCATGCTCTCCTGACTCACCACCACCAGGCAATGAAGGGCAGCTGTCCTTGTTATTTTGACATCAGTCTCAACCTGCAAGAGCCACACAACTGCAGAAGGGAGGGAAGAATAACTGAATGCTTGATTGAGTTCAGTACCCATCTGATATGAGCAATAACAAGACACCATTGTGTTTACAATTCTACCCTAAACCCACTTATTCTGTCGCAAGCAGGTTCAGAATCATTGTCTGCTGTGAGCGTGTCCTCTGAAGCTAATGTAGCCAGGTGTGGTGGCGCACCCTTGTAATCCCAGTACTCAAGAGGTTGAGGCAAGGGGAATGCTGTGAGTTCAAGGCCATCCTGAGCTACATAGTGAGTTCAAGGTTAGCCTGAACTGCATAATGAGACCCTGTCTCAAAAAGACAAATAATATATATTAAATAAAGCTAACATAGTGGGTTGGAGGACAGCAACCCTTGAAACTTAACCCTAAAATTTTAACTGGATACACAGTTAAACTATTGGAGACACAATTTGACAAATCTTTTTCAGTGCCAACATTGCCACTACCAATCACTACAGCCAGCGCCACCACTACCAATCACCACGACAACCCACTCAAAGGAGGAGATGACCTTTATCTCATGGGTTACAGGTTTGGGGTCATGCTTATCATTTGTTAATTCATGGTTTATATCACCACTAAATGGGCCTCAGCCTGACCATATGGTTTTTATTTCTAATAGGTACCTAAAACAAATATTTTCAATCCTAAACAAACAAGTTTTATAAATTGTCATATCCCCAAAACAGCATTCAGATTATAGTAGCAAACATCCCATCCCTGCTTCCAAAGGATTGAGCCCATAGCTTTGCACTGATACACAGAGCTGCATTCCCAGCTTTTTTTCTTTCTTTCTTTTTTTGAGACAGGGTCTTGCTAAGTCACTGAGTGACCCATGCTGGGCTCAAACTTGTGATCCTCCTGCTTCAGAGTTCTGGGATTAGAGGTGACTGGCAAAAGCATGGCCCTTCAAGCTTATTGTGCCTTGAGGAATAGTGTCAGATCCTAGGCCAAGGATGGTGAGATGGGGAATTGGAAATGTTTCTTCCTTCTGTTTTCCTCCAGTTCTGTTTGACCATTAAATCCATGAAATATTGAACCATTCAAGACTCCGCAACCCATCTTCCTAGCTTGGATGACAATTAGAACAAGTGACATTTTGTTGTTTTAGCTGCCAGTAATCATCAACGAGCAATCGCCACTTCCCTTTGATCAGCACTGTGGGTTCACTTTGCTGGAGTTTTATTTTTATTTCATAGTCACACTATGTGAAATAGCAGCTGTACCTACCCTGGGAATAGGAACATTGTGTGTTGTCTACCGAGTAACCCAGAGTCAGTTGCCCCATTCTGAACCCAACAGAGAACAAGTCCTGAGCACAGTTTCCAAGGATCTTCAGTAGATGTGGCTGCTTACTACTTACTCTTGGGCATACACTCAGCAGTTCGCTCCTCATTGTACACAAGAGCCCGGACTATTATTCCTATAGAGCCCAGTCTTCTTTCTTTAAGCAAGATCTCTCTTTACTGAAATTTTACATACATACTCATTCATTCTTTATAATAACAGAAAGCTGACCTTCACTAAAATAAAGGTGTTGAGTTCAGGAGTGCCTGCCATGAAAATCAGAGCATGACCATGCTCCCACAGTGCTTCCCTCTTTAATGAGCACTCCTGTGCAATCTGCTTTGCTCAAGGTGGACAGCAAGAAAGTTTGCGAAACCCCTGTTTGGAGTCAAGTATCCTGGTGCTCCATTCAAAGCTTAAGACTCGCATTATTTTTCTGTGTGATTCTCACAATCCGGGTGTCACAGGGGAGAAAAAGAGCTTGTGTCCAGCTCAGGTTTGGCCTTGGGCTGTCAGTCCCTCTTCTGGCCTCGGGTTTTTTGACTTGTAAAGTGAGCGTGGCTTCTAAGGGGCTTCTCTGAGCTCCAACTTGCTGCAGAGCAGAGAAAAGACAGAAGCAAAATGTCTGGACCAAAGGAGGCCTGAATGACAATGAGTGCTGTGGAAACGGCTCTCCCATTACAAAGAACCACTGGGAAAGAGGCGCAGTCCCAGGAGGACAATGTGGCAGTGAACAGTGTGGCACTGATGGAGGTGAACAGAAGGCAGGAAGAAGATATGGAGCCATTGGGGCTGGGTCTAAAAAGATAGGGACGAATGAATTAGCACATTAGCAGTGACACGTTCTGTTTACCCTACTTCCCCTCCCCACCGACAAATAAATGGACGTGTGACCCATGGAGGATTTTTTAAGACCGTTTTCATTTATAAGACTTTTCCTTCATGTTTGATGAAAAGACCAAAGGGTCAAAGGATACTTCAGTATTTGTACAAGAAAAGATGCTGTGAAGGGCCACAGTGTCCTCCTGCTCATTAAAAGAAAATTCACTCCCTGAATAGCAAGCAACCAAACATATGTCAACCAGAAATATCACAAAGCCCAGTTCCCGCACCCCCCATTTGGGTAAAAGGATAAAACTGTCAAAAGAGTGCAGTGCTATCATTTCAGGATTAACATCTGTCAAGGAAAAAAGCAAGGTAGCATAGGTGCATAATCTGTCTGAGAGTCAAGGTCAGAAGTGAGCAGGTCCTTATATTATTCATTTTTCTACAGGTACGAAGAGATTACATCTAGCAGATGGAGGCTTTTAGCATAAAATAAGCTCCTGTGGACGCATTTACTTACAACAACAAGAAATCTGTGGCTACAGACGGCCATGTGTTTCTTAATTCTAAAGTAGAAGGTAAAGAAAGCTTTCTGACTTTAGTCTGTGGATTAATTCAATAGTCATTATTATTTTTAAGCATAGACATCATTAACAATTGCTGCACGGCACTGTGTGTCTCTAAGGTCTATGCATATTGTATGAGGGTTTGTGCTAAAACGGTAATTCTAGGTGTCAACATGCACATCTCAATAGCCCTTTAACAAAGGTAGCAGTGTTTGCAAATTAGCAACTGAACACCCATTCCTGTGAAGAGCTCAATTTTCCTTCCTACATTCCTTTTTTGCTCTGAGTGATACAGTTACAGAAATGGAGCTGTTTCTGGAATAACAGGAGACAAAAGCTAAAGGGTTTTACTGTCTTCTTCCTGAGGCTTCCAAATCAGACCAAGGAAGTTAAGAATAGAAAGTTAGACCCTGACACCGAAAAGATGTGTGCCTTGTGAGTCCTTAGGAACTGTTACACTAAGCTTTTGTCTTAGTGTCCTCATCACTGGGACAAAATATACAACACCCACAACTTAAAGGAGGAGAGGTTTCTTTGGGCTCACAGTATCAGAAGCTTCAGTCCATGATTGACAGGCTCAAGTGCAGAAATGGGGTAGCAGAAGGGCCTGGGTGGAGAAGAGCTGCTCATGTCATGGTGGTCGGGAAGCAGAGAGAGGAGGGATGACCGAGGAGCATCCAGTGATCTTCCTCTAACCAGGCTCTATCTCTTAACAGCAAGGCAGTTATCAACTCATCCAAGGACTAATTCAATGGACCAGCACAGTACCCTGTGATCTAACCACCTTCTGTGCACATCAGGCTTTGCTGAAACACACCAGATTCGAACCACAGCAGCCTTGATGCAAAGCGTCTTTTCCAAGCTCTGAAGAAATGTAGACACGGCCACTGATAAAGGGGCCACAGAGCTGTGGAGATGAGGCCTGGAGCCTTCTACGGTGGAAGGAATATAGCTGGAAAGATGCAGAGATTGAGATGAGGGTGAACACTAAGGCACCACCGAAAAGCATGATGGGATATGTTACTAGACCAGAAGAACCAGAACCAACCTGATGCCAAGGACAACAAAGCCTCAACCGGCGAATCTCAGTCCTGATCCCTCCTGCCAATGTGTCGCGGTGTACCAGGAAGCTCTGAGCTCCTCAGCGAATCACGCCCTTCATTCTTTCTGGAGTGAAAATCCTGGTACAGTAAAACAGAACAAAGCTGGGTGTGGTGGCTCACACTTGTAACCCCAGCCCTCGGGAGGCTGAGACAGAAGGATCCCTGTGAGTTCGAGGCCAGCCTGCACTGCATAGTGAAACCCTGTCTCAAAAAGACAAAAAATAAATCAATCAATCAATAAAACAGAACAAAAACATTGTAAAGCACCCATGCCACAAACTCCAGGGAGCTTCATTCGAAACTCAGAAGAACAGGATTGAGTTAGATAGTTGCTATTTTGGTGTCCCAAATGTCAGTTTTAGGAATCAGGCTACAAAGGAGTCTATGAAGACCAGAAGCAGGGACAGATCCCAGAACAGATCCCCGGACTTCTCTTCACCCCAGCAGAGAACAGCAAGACAGTCCTGAGAGCCCAGCACCCGTTCCTGTTGCTGATTTCTCTCTCAGGGTCACCACTGCGAGGGAACGATGCAGGGAACGCTAATAAACCAAAATGGTTTTCTCTTTCTGATGGAGATCCACAAGCCTGTAATAATTACCTCAACAAGCGTTGCCTCTTAAACCAGAGTAACAAACGCAAAAGACAAATCTGCCTGTGTTTCAAAGGTACAGCTCTTTTCCAGCTGCTGTAAGATGGACATATGCGAAAATGGTCTCATCGTTTTAGACAGAGTATTAGGGCCAAGCATTTATTTTGTGTTTTCTTATGAGAAGGTCAGCTGGGTGCAGCCATGACAGGAGAGGAGAGGAGGGGAGAAGGGAGGAGAGGAGAGGAGAGGAGAGGAGAGGAGAGGAGAGGAGAGGCAGGAAGATCACAACTTCAAGCCCAGCCTGGACGACTTAAGAAAAATCTGGTCTCTACATACAAAATCACTTAGTAACATCACTTAGAAAATCTGGTCTCAAAATACAAAATAACAAAGGGTGAAGGATGTAGCTCAGTGCAAGGTCTCCCAAAATCTCAACTTGAGCTGTACACTTTCATATACAATTCCCATAAATAGAAACCCAATGTTTCTCTCAAACAACAAAAAATATAACTGGTGATATAAAACCGTTCGCTATGGACATCGTCTACCACCACCCCCGGGCCACATTTCTGGAAAACACTTTTTTTGTTGGATGCTCTGGGGGAAATGAGTGGCTTCCGTGAGTGACGGCCGCCAGCTTGCTGTGGTCACGAGTCACCACTCCACCCGCTCCCGTAACACTCACATGCTCCTGGCCAGATTCTGTGCGGGGACATTTGGGGTCCTCACACCCAGGCTGCCCCCCAGCATGCTCGGTGCTCACACTGCCTCTCAGCTGCGGTTGGCATCAGTCCCCTCAGATGTACACTGGCAGTTTCACCGCCTGCCCCATTTCACCGCTGCGCCTGTCACGGGGGTAGCACACACCATATTGTGAAAGGTGTTAGAGAGGAAAAAAGTGCTAGCTACACCGAAGATGGTGTCACAGAAGTCAACTGCCTGCCTGCAGAAGTGTTTCCCAGTGGGGGCTCTGTACCTGAGCATCTATATCACGGCCACGTTCATGCTGTGTGACCTGGAACAAGCACTGGGCCTCTCTGTGTCTCAGTGCCTTCCTCTGTCCCTACCAAAGGGTACTGTGGAAGTTCAGTGGGTTAATGCACATGAAACACTTCAAACAGTTCCTGGTACAAAACAAGTCAGCTCTGATCCTTCCTGTTACCACCTTCAGATGACAATGGTTATGAAAATAAACAGCTCTGGAGTCATCAAAATTGGGTTTCAAATCCCAACTCCAACTTGTGCTGAATCCGCTCATGGTGCTCTTCCATGTGCCAAAGAAATGATGCTTCCTTTACTTCCCTAGCGAACCTACTCTTCCCCACAAGCCCTCATTCCCTAGGAAAGAAGCAAAACTACAGAAAAACCCTGATCAAGCCAACTCCAGCAAACCAAGAGCAACAGTAGCACCTGGAAGACTTTGGGAGAGGCTCGCTGACTTTAAATAGCAGTGTCCAACCCTAGATTTCCACCATCTGCCCTGCAGAAGCATGGGTATGGCCGGACGTAGCCTGCTCTCCAGATGGAGAGGGAGAGCAGGGTGCAGGCAGGCAGGCAGGCTCCCAAGTGCAGAGATCATGGGGGACTGGCACACACCGGAGCGAGCAGTGCCTTCTATTCCGCCTCCCTGCTGCTTCCCTCACCTGCCTCTCACACCAGCCCTGGGACAGGAGTCAGGAGCCCGGGGACAGGTGTCAGGAGCTGGCAGCCCATGACCTCACCAGTGCCCAACACAGCCCAAAACCTGGGTGTGGTGACAACGTGGGGAGAGAGTTTCTTGGGCTGAACTGGCCACATCCCAGCTCCTTCATGCCAAGGGCCCGCACTCTCAGCACTCGGAACTCCCAGGTTCCCTCTGTGCCACCAGGCACCAAAGGCAACTTGGAAGAGAGAAACATCAGCTGCTTCTCTGCCTAACCCTGCTGAGCTGCTAGCTTCCCTGGATGGGGCTCTTCTCCCATGTGGAGCAGGCTCCCAAGCTGCCTAACACCCCCTCACCTGCTGCTGCCCACAGCCACCTCCACCCTGGCCTCTCTCACCTCTTCTCTCCACAGAAGCCCTGGCCTGGAGGAGAGGGTTTGGAAGAGACGTCTTCTCTACTCTGGGGAAGAAACCATGATCCAATTCTGGGTTTTCTTCTAGGTATACTAACAACAGGAAAGAAATACATTTCCCATCATCCTGCCTTCCTCCCTAACGCCCTTCCTTCTGAAGCCTGGTTTTCATCCTACTGTCTTATCCCTGGGTCTTATTCTGAATGTCAGAGCTGATTAACACGTTCTGTTTTATCTTTGCATTTCTGCTAGGAAGCTCTTCTACCCACCTCCCACCTGGAGAGATGAATGACTCAGGGTTAGTCTGCGGAGTCAGTGAAGTATTCAGAAGCCCAGAAGAAAGGGCATTTTATATTCCTCAAAATATTTACCCAGTTACATTTATCACCTTGAGAAAGTTTCACGATTTTTTTTTTTGAGCTTTAGTTTTATTATCTGCAGAAAAGTAAACTAGGGTGGTACTAAACCATCGGGTAATGAGAACGGGAATCTCGCGTGCCTAGAAAAACATGCAAGCACATGTTCATAGCAGCACCATTCATAATAATCCAGAACTAGAAACAATACAAATGCCCACCAACTAAACAGGGGCAAATGAAATATTGGGCCCCAAACCATGGAGCAGAATAGCGGCAATAAAAATAAAAAAGACTGAATTACTTGTACCCAGTACATTACAGGTGAGTCTCAAGAATAACATACCTCCTGGGAGAAGTCAGCTCAGAAGATTACATAGTGAATGGCTCCATTTATACGCAATGCCCAGAAAAGGCAAATATATGGCAACAGAAAACAAGCCCAGGGCTGGCAGTGAACTTTCAGCCAACAGACACCAGAGTACACTGGGGGGTGTGGAAGTGTTTTTTTTTTTTTTTTGGTTTTTCTCTGGTACCAGGAACCGAACTCACGACCTTGCGCATGCCAGGCAGGCGCTTTTGCCGCTGAGCTAAATCCCCAGCCCCGTGGAAGTGTTTTAAAACGTGACTCAGACGGTGGCCGCACAGCTCTACAGATTTACCAAAGTCATTGATTTTAGATGTACAGTGAGCAAATATGATATGCCGTTATCAGCAAAGCTATTTTAAAATGTGTCTTATCTGTGTGTACACATACCAAGATCCTGTGCACGCACACACGCGCTCACACACACACACACGCACACACACACAGAGTTTGCCCAGATTAAGCACTTTTTAAATGTTGATTACCTTGATTGCCATATTATTGAAATGTTTATTATTTTTACCAAACCTCTCATTTCACATCTTTTACATGGCTGTTGCCCTAAAATAATGTGGGGACTGTGTATGTTTAGGCTGGTATTTGTTTAGCTGCATGCAGTATTTATCATCAAGCTCTTGGTATCTTCAGAAATCCTAGGAAATGTGCAGAAGGTTAGCCAAGGTTCTCATTTTTTTATTGTATTTTAGAACCAAAGGCAAACATGTCAGAGAATTATTAGAATTCTCCACTGCACTTTTGTCTGTTGTGAAAGTCAATTTTCCAAATCATAATACTTGAGACTAAAATTAAATAAATAAAAATGAAAGCACTCTGCACACCTGCTTCACTCAGGTGCTACAACCTTTTTATAGAATGTTAATATTTGTACCCTTCTCCTGGGCTGGCATAAAAGATGCTTCTGCCTTAATGTTTAAAAGCAGACGTGCATCACCTACTTAGCATTTATGGCTACTCGCTCCTATCCAGCAGGCAATGTCTGCTTTCACAGACAGAATCCTGAGACGCTCGCAAGCCTCTCATTAGCCGAGCCGGGAGGCTCCACTCCACGCTCTTTCCAGAAGGCAGCTCATTTGCTCCACACTCCATGCGCTAGACACTCAGGCCTACCACCTTCAGGGTCCCAGGCTTCGTTACGCTTCCTCTGCATTTAGCCGCTTTCATCACTTATTTTGTCCCCGCAAACTTGTCTTCTAGCCAGCCAGGATCTGATTATTTGGTCCCCTGGTCCTTACCCACTTCGGCCACGGGGAATGTAGTCCTGCCATCACTCTCACTGCAATGGCCTTCATTCCTCTAAGTCCCACCAAGTGCTTGGCGGCCTGACTTCAGACTTCCTCTTCCTTCTCTCCCCTGCCCGCTCCTCCCTTCCTATACCTCCTTCTCACCCGCTTCTCCTCTGTTATTTCTTTTTTTTTTTTTTTTTTTGAGACAAGGTCTCCCGAAGTCGCTAAATTACCCAGGCTGAGCTCAAGCTGGGGATCCTCGCTGGGATCACCGGCACGCACCCCATGCCCAGCTTGGCTTCTACTACTTTGAGAACCCCGGCACTCACTGCACCCTGGACACTCCTGAGAGTGAACACTGAAGAAATGACTGGCTGGACTGCCACATTGGCCAAGTTCTCTTTCGTTCCAGTGCAGATCAGCAATGCTCAGAGCCAGGCACCCAGAGCAAGTGTCACTTGGACGCTCATTAATGTAAATCCTTCTCCTCTAACCCAGCTACACTGAATGTGAAATTCTGATAGAGCCCGGCAACCTGTAGCTTAACAAGCCTGCCAGGTGACTCTGACATGGAAATCAACTGAGAATCTCTGCCCTCAACTCAACGCCTGTGGTGTGGAACCGTGCTCTAATTGAGATCAGGGCAGCTACAACCCCAAATTCCCCAGCACTGCCCAGGCTTCTGAGCTGCTGCTGCCCCCTAAAGAGACCTCTGTCACTCTCCAGACCCTGCGTTTTTGTCCCCAGACACCTACAAAGTGAGGAAGACAGCAAGACAGCTGGTTAGCTTCCCAAGCTGTTTCCAGAGCTGAGCTACATTTACTGACGATCATCATCAGAGAGGCTGATGGAACTCAAAGGCCACCGCCCCTTGAGAACCCCTTGGCTGCCACTCTGTGGGAGACAGGCCTGGGAAACGGTCAGCCCTGGCCAGATAGAGCCGCACCATGGAGCAAGAAAGACGCTGTGTTGCTTTGAAAAACAGAATACAGTGGTTTTATTTTTTAAAAGAACTAAGTAAGAGGACACAGGTGATGTTTTTGAAACAGCAAGTGCAAAAAGTACATTAGGAGACTAGAAAAGAGTTTGAATTTCTTTCAATCGCATTAAGGTATCGCTCTTGTTTTAACACTTAGAGCCTGTGAGGAGTCATCCCACGCTGGTGGCCAGAAAAAAAAACGAAAACACCTGAAACTTCCTGTGAAAAGAAAGTGCGTGGGGAGGGTAATATGTTTGCCTCAGTGCGTGAGTCTTACAGACCCTGAAGGGGGAGGCCACTGGGGGCCAGGTGAATGGGAACTGGAAGCTGTTCCTGAGCCCCTCTTGGACTGGGGGGCCCTCCGCAAAGAAGTAAGCACATTTCCCCGGAATCCAGCACCCTCTGTCACCGGAACCACAGCAAGGGGCTTTGTGAAAAATGCAGGCACCCTCTGTCCTGGCATACAGCCGCTCAAGACGCTTCTGAAGCACAAGTCAGCCTGCGTTCCTCCCACTTACAAGGCTTCCATTGCACCTGCCATAAAATCCAAAGTATGGTACTAACTGTGACCTGCCCGGCCCATGGTGGGAGGTCCTCCACCCAACTACTCTAGATTCCTGTCCAACTGCTCCCACCTGCCCTGCCCTCTTACCTTCACCTTGCATCAGTTAGCCCATGTACATTCCTATCCCCAGGGCCTTTGCATCAGCTGTTCCTGCTGCCCAGAACTCTCCTCCTGCACAGACCCACAAGGCTGTTCTACTCTGCTCAGTCCTTGTTCAAATGTCATATCAGGGAATCTGTCCACATAGAATAACATACATGCAAAGTTATTCTCCATTCTGTCTCCCTTTCTTCATTCTTCATTTCTGTGTATTACATTCTTGATTTTTCAGCCTTCACTCCCTCTAGAATATAACCTCCATAAAAGCAGAGGTGGCATCTCTTTTGCCTCAGTGACTAGAACAGAGTCTGGCACCTAGGGATGCTCAGTAGATATATCTTGGATGAAATTATTGCTAAATGAATGACAGATTGTTAGATGTTGTCTTGGTTACTTTTCTCTCATTGCTGGGACAAAATACCCAATGCCCAAAATTAGGGAAGGAAAGGTTTATTTAGCTCACAGTCTGTGGAGGTTTCTGTCCGTACTCAGCTGGCTCCAAGGCAGAGTGGCACATGGCGGAGGGCAACCGTTCATGGTGGCAGAAGACAGCAAAAACAACCAGAGCCAAAAGGGAGGAGCAGCAGAAAGCAGGATCTTTCCCTCCCTTATATTATATGCAAACTACCTAGCCCAAGGCAGGTGTAGCACTCACACCCATAATCCCAGCATTGGATCATGGATCAAAAAAACTCTAGAAGCCCGTCCCATGACTGCATGATGCTTTGGGGGAACATCCAGACACAAACCATAACAGATGCTAAAGATACAGAGAGATACAAAGCTGTAGATCCCTGCCCTCGATGAGCTCGCCCTCAATTCAGATCTGGGCAAATCTGTTTCAATTCCACTGAAACAAATTAAAATTAAAACTGAGCACAGGGTACCTGCTTCTCACATTCACAGTTGGAAAATGTACAACTCTTAGCATAGAGGTGGGTTTTTTAAACCATCTGGTACATCAAATTTATCTGAAGAGGACTAATTTGGACGACTACTTTAAAATTCGGCTGTGTCCTTAAAAACCGGTCCGTCACCATCTGTCGGAAGTAGCCATATTACCTCTTTGTTGGTGGTGGAAGCAGTGTCTAGAAGTTACTTGATATCTGATAAGAGACACTTTCCTCAAACACTGGTCCCAAGAAACACGGAGTGATCCACAGTTAATGCTACTTACTGCAAGAAGGTCGACAAGATGTATGGTTTTTCTCATGTGTAAAATATCTCCATTTATAAGAGATTCCCCGGAGAGGTAGAGAATAGTCAATAACCTTTCTTCCATAAATGCAAGCGAAATAATCATTACTATTAGGAGTGCAGTTTGCTCATTAAGTCAGTGCAGCGTGTCATGAAACCAGCATCTGCAACATCTTCCCTCACTCGTGAATTGTTTTAATGGAGATAACCTTATGTAGACATCCTCCCTCACTTTAACTTGTTAGCGAATATAATTATTTTAAAAACACCCTCCAGAAATAGCTTGTTCTTTGTATTTGTTCCCTTGGTTAGCATCTGCCTGTACGCTGGACTTAGGGCATAGCAGCTTTTAGCACTAATAAGAACCTGTTGGTGAAATATTAACCAACCATTGTATAGCAGTGCTCTTGGGAAGCCTAACTCAGGACATGCTTCTCCACGTTTCCATTTAAAAAAAATTATCTAAATGTCTTACAACAGACCAGGTGGGGGTCTAATAGCACAAATTCCTATCTAAACTTGAAAATTTAGGGTTTCACAGGGTAGAAATCTGAGCCTTCTATACCAATCCTGTACGGTTTGGCATCTACGGTTTGTCCATACCCAGAGGCTGACCTGAATGTGCTCCTACCCCCCTGGGAGAGGCGCATCCACAGGGAAAATCTCTAGGCCTTGCTTGGAAAGTCAGGCTTCTCCATGGGGAATCACTGCTCTGTCCTTCAAAGGACTCCTGCTATGGGGACCTTTACTGTACTATATACAGCATCAACAAATCTTGTGAATGACAAATAATATTAGGGAAAATACTAATATTAGGGGAAGACTTTACCATGCTCAAATAACTTTTTTGGACAAAAGTACCCCAGGAGGAGTTGGTGCTCCCAGGAGATTATGATTTTAGAAGAACCGTTCCACCCCTAGTTGCTCTCCCAAGGACTATCACAGCAGCATGAAATTAACCCAGGAGACACTGTTTCCTTGGACTCATGAACAGACCCTTTGTGAAATGTTCCATGTAATAAACCAGAGGCAACTCCCTAACAGCCTTCAGCATCTCGGGGTAAGTCGGCTCTACCTCTCATGAGCTGAGGGTTCCAGGGTGCTTTCTTACCCGTCAGCCCTCAGTCCACTGGTCACGCCCGCCTTTCAGAGACCCTTTAGAATCAGTGCAACTGTTAAGTGAGGTCGTATGAGTAGAGCACTTGGTCCAGTGCCTGTAGTGGACTCAGCCTCAGACATTGTGGAGAGAGAAGGGCCTATGAGGGAAGATGAATGCGCTGAGCAGTGGGAAGGAGTCAAGGGGAAAATACCATCCCCGAGTGGAAGGGGGAATTTGAAATCATTGACAGATAGGCAAAAATTTTTTTCATGGCCAGGCCTAAGGAGTGGACACTGAGTCCATGTCTTACGCAGCCTTTGCCTGACAGCTACCCCAATACCCAGCCGAGGGAAGGCCTGAACATGTCTTTCTCAGGCTGAGTTGAGGTTATGAATCAGGCCAGACTTCCAGCTTCTGTCTAGCAGTATTTTACCCCACTCACACACCTACATCTGCTGTTTTTCATTTCCAGCACTAAATGAGACTCTCAAGGGCTGATTTATTCCCTTATTTATTTTACATGACTGAGGATGGTGTGTGCAAATGGCTAAATAATTTTTTAACTTACTGTGAAGTAGTTCCCATGTTTCTATAAAACATCTGTAACCCGCATGGCAGTGAAGAAGGAAGAAAAGAACTTTTAAGGCATAGCTCTGCAACTAAAGCATTGTGTGTGGAGATCTGGCAGTAGCAGTTCATTAGATGAGGAAGAAAAGTCACACTTTTAAGCGGGGGGGGGGGAGCAAATCTAAACAGGCACAAAAAGTCTCCTACCCTCCCACACAAAAAAATAAAACTGGATGAAACTATGTGGCCTTTTACATGGAATAGCAACAATAATGTACTGTTTCTAAACAGAGGAAATATCTCTTCAAAATCTAGCTTTTAAAAAAGGTCAGAGAAGTTTAAGGTTTACCCAAGTGTAAATGTCAATTGGAATAAGTGATACCGGTGAGAAAATGGGGCGACCACTGACCTTTAATCCAAAAGAAGGCTAGAAATGATGCCGAAGAGAGAGAAGGGAAGAAAAAAATTGAAGGGTTTTAAACAAGGAAAAGAAACCAGGATGAAGGAAAACCTAATGAACTGATGCTGCTAGATCGCCATACACAATGCTTTAGTTGCAAAGCTATGCCTGATCTGGTTAAACAAGAAAAGGTGATATCTTAGGTGAAGTGACCTAGCTTCGAGAGAGGCTTTGCTCGGGTCTCAGTGTGACCCCAAACTCTCTCTTACCATTTCTCAGCTGTGTGAACCTCAGAACTAGGCTTCATTACAGGGCATGTGTTCTGATAGTGGCCAGAAATTTCCACGTTCAGACAAAATCTGAGCGTTTGGTTTTCTCTTGTTGGGTGTAGCCTGGATTATGTGCCCGCTCCAGGGCTAATCACAGTGGTCCCTGGTGTAGGATTTGCTGATTGGCTCTTGCCCATCAGCGCTGGATCCTGCTGAGAGGCAGGTAGGGTCCTCCCAAACCACGTGGCTTAGAGTCCCGTGACACATAACAACAAGATGAGCTGGAAGGATTGGACACACGGCAAGTATACTGGCAATCTTTGCATCACTGTGACAAAATACCTAAGAAAAACTGCTTAGAAGGGGAAGATTTTTATTTTGGCCCCTGATTCCAGAGGTGTACGGTTGGCTGGGCCATTGTTATGGGCCTGACATGAGCATGGTGGCAGAGAGAGCACGGTGGAACACAGCTGCTCACCTCATGGCGACCAGGAAGTAGAGGGAGGGGCGGCAGACAAGATACACCCTTCCCGATACTGCGGGGGAACTACCTCCTCCCGCTCCCCCGCTCCAAACAGACGCATCAGCAGGGTAGCCCAGGGAAAGGCCAACACCGCGGGACCTAGACATCTTCCAACAGCCCCACCTCTAACACATGAGCCTTCCCGGGGTGATTTTCCATCAAAACCATAGCAACAAGCAACAAATAAACACCCAGCACGTAGGTAGGGAGGAGGTTTCCATCTGAAAATAACTTTCACGCTTGGGATGAAACCACCTTTTCTTCAAAAGTTTAAAATGACATAAATTACCTTTTTATGAGAATGACACTCACAAGCTTATCATCAGCCACATTCACAGTTTAAGGAAATGGAATCTATGCAGGGCATCATAAATTCAGCTGCAAAATGTTTATTTTATTAAAGTTGATGAGGAACTTCATTAAATATTCAAAGCATGGGTCACTCATTTAGACAAGTCTGTAAAGTCCTCCATAACGAAGCTCCTGTACGGTCTCTGGCTTCTTTTCTTCACACCCCACACTTTCTGTACACTCAACATCTTACCAGATTTCGCACCAATTCCCCCAAAGCATCGTGAATTTTAGGTCTCTTTTGAGTTGAATATTTTTCTATTTTCCCCCACTATTTGCTAATAATTTATGCCTCATTTTCTGATACTTTTTAAATTGCTACCAGGGATCTCTCAGTCAACTTTCAAATAATATTATATTACTTCATACAGACTACAATAACCTAGGACAATATATTTCCAATACCTCCCTCCCACTGTTGGTGATGTTGCTGGTATATACTTCCCTGTATGTATGTCATACTCCAAAATACATTATTTCAAGTTTTCCTGCATACAATCAATAAGCTTTGACGAGGCATGGTGGGGCACACTTGTAATCCCAGCACTTGGAATGCAGAGGATGGATCGCTATGAGTTCAAGGCCAGCCTGGGCTACATAGAGAGTTCAAGGCCAGCTTGAAATGCATAGCAAGACACTATCTAAAAAAAAAACTTCTAAGATAGTTGAAAAACAAAATAACATCTATTTAAATTTATCTTTACTTTTACCATTTTGAGAGTTTTAGGAGAAATTTCATACTGATTTCCCTAGTGACTGCATTAGTTTGCAGTCCCACCAACGGTATGCTACTGGTCTCTTTGTACGGTTTTAATATTGAGTCGCTTTAATGTGGCTTGGTTGGGGTTTTCTTGTTGTTTGTTGGTTATTCCCTGGGGTTTGTTTTGTCTTCATTGTCATCCTTGGGGTTTTGTGAGCTTCCTTGATCTATACTTTGGTGTCTTTCATTTCTTTAAAAATATTACCACCCATTATCTCTTCAAGGATTTCCTCCCTATTCTTTTTCCGGGATTTCAGTTATACCAATGTCAAACTATGTGTCCCTGCTCTTGGATATACTGTTAGATTTTTTTTATTTTATTTTGTTTTATTTTACTCATTGTGCCATAGTTTCAGCAATTCCTATATACTTATCTTCTCAGCTGTGCCAAGTTCACTGGGGTTCAAAATTTAAGGTTGTTATTTCTAACATTTGCATTTGGCTTTTTCTTATACTTTTCATCTCCACTGAAATGCCCCCATGTATTCATGTACATTGTCTACCTTTTCCACTAGACTTTAACATGTAAGCTAAAACTAATTTAAAATCCCTGGGTGATATTTCAAGTATCTCGGTCATCTCTGAGTCTGATGCTGTTGATTCCTTCATCTCTTGGAAATGAGTCTTTTCATTATTTTCTGTGTGTCTATTACTGTTATTAAATGCCAGCTATTGTATATAGCACAGTAAAACTAATAGTGGAAGCAGGCATGCTTGGTCCTCGGTCTGGTTATTGGTGGCAGGGGTTGGTCAACCTAGCAACTGCAAAGCAGTAGGCTAGGTACATGCTCACACCATCACACCTGACCTTTTCCTCTAACAAGAATGGGTCTGCCCTAGTTGTGACCATTTACCTATAAAAGCCTAGAGTTTATCTTTCTTCACAGCTGAGTAATATTCCATTATATAAAAGTACCACAATTTTCTTATCCAGTCCTTGGTGGATGGACATTTGGGTTGCTTCCACATTTTAGCAATTACAAATTGTGCTGCTATGAACATAGGTGCACATATATCATTCTCATAAGTGAAATAAATCAAACATACATGTGCAAGCACCGCATTGTTTCACTAGTGTAAAACCTGAAAGAGTTAATTTAAACTAGGAGATATGATAGACATCGTGAGTTGATAGGAAAGCACTCAAAGGTAAAGGGCAACTGGGATGTGGGAAAAGAGAAGGGAAAGAAGAAGAAATTTTGTATGTATGTATATGCAGGATAGTTAACATGGCTGTTCTACTGTCTTGTATTTCTTTGCTGAAAGAAACTGTCAATGAGTCCTTGGTTGATCAGCATTGCATGTCTATATCTGTTTTCATGAGAAACCACTTTGAAGATATCAATATGTAATACAACAACCATTGTTAATTCCCTACCACTTTGTTTGTAACTCCATACTGTCTGTACTGTTCCTTTACTATTTTGTAAAATGTTGTCTGTTAATGTTTTCCTCCTTTTATTTTTAAAATTAAAAAAAAAATGAGTCTGCCCTCTTCTCTGAGAGTTATAGGGGGGCTGCCACTGTCCAGCAACTAAAGCATTCAATTCAGCGGGGTGTATGGGTCGAGGAGGAGATGGGTACCTTCCTCACCCTGGCCAATCGCCCCTCCACACCTACATACATGAAGACGGCTTACTGGTCACCCTCTGCCCCAGAGCCGTCTTGTGAGCACCTGGATGAAGTCTACAGAAGACAGTCTGAGAGCAAGTACAAGCTCCTCTTGTTTCAGGGGACCTTTGTGTTCTCTGCTATCATGCTAGCCCATACTCACCCTAAAGACACTCATTCAAATGTTAGATGATTTCTTCTTGTCTGTTTACTTATCCCCCTTCCCTCTTTCCAGCTTCATCTGAGGAGAGAGAGTTTCTCCTTGGAGGGAACTCTCCCTTCTGAGAGTTCAGGCTATTGACATTCTCTCTGACCTCTGCTTTCTAGTGGATCCAAAACCAATTAGGACTGTGTGGGAATGAGAATGGGAATGATGCACCTCCCAGCCGTGGCAGTCTGACTCCCTGTCTTAGTCTTTTCAGGCTGCCATAACAAAATACCATAAACTGGGCAGGCTATAAACAAAAGAAATTTACTGCTCACTGGTCTGAAGGCTGGGAAACTTTAGATCAAACCACAGGTAGATTCAGTGCCTGCTGAAGACCTGCTTGCTGGGTCACAGACCACACCTCTTGTGTCCTCACAGGGTGAAAAGGGCAAAGGGTCTCTTGGGACTGCTCTAAAGGGGCCCTGATCCCTTTCATGAGACTCCTCTCTCGTGACTCATCCAACTCTCAAAGGTACCCCTGCTAGTACCATCATGGACTTTTATGATTTCAACATTTAAGTAAGGGTAGGGTGGACACAAACAGACCATAGCACTCCTCTGTGACTTGTAGGCTTGTGGTCTCACACACCAGAACTGTGTATCATAGAACAATATGAGAAAGTGCCTCGAACCTGGAGCAGTCTCTTCTTTGCGGCAAAGAACGCAGCCCACAAGAAAGCAGTGATAAATGACTTCTCTGCCGAGTGACACCTGCTCGATTAGGACGAAACATGGTCTATATTTCGTATGATTTTTCCCTAAACTTCAATCACAAGGACTTGAAATTCAGGACTTTGAAATTCACTGCTCTATAAAGTAGTGGTTGCACACGCTGTCTCTTTGCCCTCCATTCGCTGTGATTAAGCGATAAAACCTTTAAGGACAAAATCCATAAACTGCATTTCTCTGTATCCCACACAGTACCTAGCATAAAGCTCTACAAATACCTGTTAAAATTAAAGAATGAGAAAGATTAACTTCAACTGTACTGGTGTTGCAGTCCAAACAGAGCATTTCAGAGTGATAGTCTTCCACCAAATGCTGAAAATGTTTAGGATACATGTAAGTCAAGGGCTTGGTACCACACTGTTTGAGAGGTAAGTCAGTTTTATCCAAGAGGGATGACTTTTGGCTCTAAATCTTTGTATTTGATACTCTCCTTCTGATTTTTCAGTCTGAAAGTCTGCTGGACTTGGAAAATAGTTCTTATCTAAGCCATTTATTAGCCACAGGACATTACTAAATAGGTATGATGTCTCTAATATTGATTGGCTTATTATGAAAATTGAATGAGTTGACAAATGCACAGGCAGCACAGTTATCATAAAGTACTATTTTTAAAAGCTTATATTCAAGCCGGCATTTTGATACAGGACTGTAATGCCAGCACTTGAGAGGCTGAAGCAGGAAGATTGCACATTCCAACCCATCCTGGACAACTTAGCAAATTAGTGAGACCCTGTATCAAAATAAAACATAAAAATGGGGTGGGGACATAGCTCAGTGCCAAGGCCCTGGATTCAATCCCCAGCATAGCAAAAAAAAAAAAAAAATCCTATATTTATATTGGGGTCATTTCCACTTGGACCAGTATATTTAAATGCTATGCTTAATAACTGAGATAATAATAATAACAACAACTAATTTTTATTTAAGACTTACAGGGGCCTAGGCTATAATTTCAATTAACCTTCACAAAATTCCTATGACCCATAATCATTAGCCCCATTATGCAAGAAAACTGAGATTTAGCAAGGGTAAAGGGGTGAATCAAGTTCACAGAGTTTGAGTTAAAATGCCAGCACTCTGATTCCAGAGCCCCTGCTATCAAGAGTGGGATTCTTCTGTTTCCCAGGTGGAAGGTGGAGATTTTGTTTGAATCCATTTACAAAGAAAGCAAACTGGAGAGTAAAACCATGAGCTGTCGGATGGGTTCTATGCCTGACTGTCATCTCTACACTCCTGATGACCTCTTCAGTCATCACCTATGTGCTCGTGGACCTGCAACCTGATTTCATGGCCCTTACATCTGTCCCCCCAGCCATACTGATGGGCATTCAGCAAATGCCCACTGAGAATCTACATCAGGCCAGAGCTAGACATTGGACAGAGCATAAGATTTAAAAAGAAAGCTGGCC
>NW_004955408.1:9386882-9413151 GCF_000276665.1 Chinchilla lanigera | reverse complement strand
AAGAAAGAAAGAGAAAGAAAGAAAGAAAGAAAGAAAGAAAGAAAGAAAGAAAGAAAGAAAGAAAGAAACTGATTTCATAAAGCCATACTGAGAAAAGGTCAATGAATGAATGAATTGATTAATTAATTATAATATAATCATTCTATGTAGCATTACATTGTATGCATCTATCATTATTCACCTAACCAGTCACCAATTGAATGGTCATTTAAGTACTTTTGGACCTTTTTAAATGATATACAGTGTTATACTAAAGAATTATTTACATAAAACAATATGTAAATATTAGAGGGAACTTGTAGAATAAAACCTAGAAGTGGAATTTCTGGGTCAAAAGCCATGTATGTTTCAAGACTGATAGAAATTATCAAGTCACCCTTCATAAAAATTATATCAAAGTGTGACCAAACATATATGACAATTCCTTCTTCTCCCGTCGTTTCCTACATGAACTGGACACACCGTGTACAAACCTTGTAGGCCTAGACAAAGTGAATTAACCTCTTTAATCCTCTGTGTGCTCTGCAGTTGCAACCGAGGGGAAGGGAAGGACTCACGCAGTATTTGAGAGGTTGAATCAATCAGACTTAATGCTCGTTTGGCTACACTGGGGAAAGATGACAGGAAACTTGACCCCAAATTTGTCTGCAACTGAATAGATGATAAGGTTACTAAGTTCCAAGAGGCAGAGCAAAAAGCAATTTTCAAAAGGCAGGTAATCAGTTTGATTTTTGACACACTGAATCACAGGTGTCTGTATATCTGGCAACTGGTAAAGGTAAGTAGTGAGAAAAAATGATCCATCAGGAGAGTCACACAGGCTATTTGTTTGTTTGTTGTTTTATCCCCATAGTGTACTTAACCCCATCTAGATGCATTATAATTACACCATAGCCAGGGATCTTTCGGAGCCAGTCAATAAGGGGGGCAAAGAAATAGGACTTGATCATTTATGCTGCAGGAGCAAAACAATTCTGCTCACAACTACGACTACCTCTCCCCCGTTTACACCATAACACCCTAAGCTCTACCGTATTTCTTCTTCTTCTTACCATAATTCAAGAACTCATTTCCACGCCAGACACCTCCCTAGAGGCTTTCAGATAGCTTAACAGTCCATTTTCCTTCTAAGCCAAGAGAACAATTTTACATGAAGCTGCTTCCTGTGTCACAGGAGCAGCTTCTTATGTCACATGAAGAAGACACCTTCTCTCTAAAGTAGCTGTTCAAGGTCACCAGGAATTCCACTTACCTCTTGCTATATAACAAACCATCCAAAGCTTAGTTGCTTAAAATAACCACTGTTTTTCTCAATAGTCAGCAATTTAAAGAATGCTTCATGGGAACAACTGGTCTCTGCTCTACTTTGCATTGGCTGGAGTTGGCATTGGAGGCTGGGGCAGAGCTATACAAAAAGCCAGTGCTGGCTCTCAGATTCTATGTGGCTGGCTGGCTGGCTTGCATTCTTGATACTAGGGATTGATCTCAGACCCTTCGTTCATACAGAGCCACAGCATTTTTTATTTTTTATTTTGAGACAGGTTTTCACTAAATTGCCCAGCCTGGGCTCAAATTTATGATCTTTCTGCCTCAGACTCCTAGAGTGCTGGGATTACAGGTCTGCACACCATACCCAACTCTGCTTGGCTTTCTCAAGGCTCAATGTCTGTGTTTTAAAGGTGAGGATCCCATAAGACAGAGATCCTGATGGAGACACCGCATTCCCTAACTTATGCTCCAAAGTCAACCAAGTCACTTCTCCCACATTCTGTTCATTATAAGTGAGGTGCTCAGGCAAGCTTATGTTGATGGAAAGCATGTGAAAGAATTTTCTGACATGAGTTAAGGGCTACAAGAGTCACTTTTTCCAGCCAGCAGAAGGAGAGGAGCATCTCAGCTCTCATAAGGCCAATCTGGCCAGTTCAGAGACATCAAGGTGCCATGACATCCAGTATAAACTCAACTGCATCCTTTCAGGCACTCTATGGGGTCTCCTGCAGGCTGGCTCTGAGCACCGTGCCCAGCATGACCTTCCCTCTAGCTGCTCACTGCGCCCTCTCTCCCTTCATGATGCTGCCTGGGCAGGTAATCCAACTTCTGCTCATATCAATATACAACTTTGTTGGCCTTCCTGGCTTCCTCATCTAGAGGAGCTTCTGCAGAGTCATAAGCTTCTAGAGTGCTAACTATGCATCACACATATTTCTAAGTATCTTTCACAGGATCTTAAATTGTGCCAGACCTGTATTGTAGGGTGGAGAAAAGGAGGAAAGCTTTTTCCTTCTTTACTTCCCAATAATACCTGTCCTTATAAGATTCACTCTTTTATATTATGCAAATTATAAAATATACTACTCATATCTTGCAGAATCACTTGCAAGTTATGTGAAACATCAGATTCTAAGACCCTTGAAAAGTTCTTCAAATCATCTAGCACATGGGTGTTCTATTTTTTCCTGGAATTTTACAAACACTGCCTCATTTAATTTACATGATAAATTTACTTGGATGGCACTGCTATTATCCCTGTTTCTTCCGTAAGAAAAATACAGCTAAGAGTATGATATCCCCAAGTTAACACCAGCCCACAAGCCCAAATCTGGGTATTCCTGAGCCGAAGTCCAGGGATCCCATCAATGAGGAATCTTGAATCCAGAGATAAGTAAAGACTTTCCCAAGATTAGGACTTGAGCATCCTGATTCCTAATTGAGTGTTCTGCTCAGAAATTTCAGATAAAACTCTGTCTTTACTAAGTTCAAGATTAGAATCCATTCACTACCAACCCATAATTTCAGACTACATCTTTTATTTTCATTCCCCCCCCCTCAGGCAGGAATTCAAATAAATGGGAAAGAGGGAAAGAGCCACAAAGAAATCATAGATAAAGGGAGTTCTGATAATACCATCATGCCACATGAAAAGGTCAAATGGTACTCTGTAATAGGCTGCAATCTGAACAACCCTAGCCATGAAATATTGGGCAATTTTCTAACCTTTTTAGGTGTAGCTGCAAGTGCTTTGATTCTTGTGACAGTCTGTATCTATATTTGAAACTAAAAGAAAAAGACAAATATGTTTCTAGGTACTCTGGCCTCGTGGTAGCAAATATAACTTCTGGGCATGTACAGTGGACATTGGTGGCTGCTCACTCTTTTGCTCATTTGCTTTGTTTTTCTGTCAAATATCAAAAACTGGGGCTGTTCCATCTCAGTTTATCCTGGTAGGAGACCCTATCTACCTCTGGTATAAGCAAGTAAGACACACATATTCCAACCTCCTTGCTACTAGGTCATAAGAACTGAGCTTGAACAATCTAATGCTTGTACCCTGAGTTTTTAGTAAAGACCTAGAGATATAAGCAACCAGAAATGAAGAATATATTCTGGAGGTGGAGGCAGCAATGGCAGCAGAATCTTCCACTTTGCAAACAGAAAAATCAGGGATGGCATCCTCGATGCAGTGCCAGCAGCAGTGCCAGCTGTAGGACCCAGCACTCCACAGAGAACTCAGTGGCATCTTCCCAATCTGACACCTAGCATGGTCTTAGCTGTGGTGGTGGCTGCTGCCTGCTCCCCCTTGTCGCTGTCCATGTCCTGATCCTGGATCTCCAGGATTCCCCGCAATTCTGTGAGCACAGAAATATCACTTGAATAAAATCCCTCACTTGCTGCTTAAGTCAGCCAAAGGTAGTTTATTTTGCTTGCAAACACAGACACCAACACATCAAAGAATAACATTAAAATACAGTAAAGAAATGAGACAGGAGGAAACAGCTCCTCATAATTAAACATTTAACTTAAAGTTATTCATGTATAAAAGAGTTGCAATATTTCTCCACTATCACATTTTCACAATTTGTAAAGCAGGATCAAGATGTAGACTGATTTCTTATCCACATCGAACTCTCCATCTTTAGATGTTTCTGTTCTTGTCAGAGATACCATCAATTTCCTCATCACTCAAGTTGAAAAACCCACAATTACTTCATCTCTTCTTCCTTATAGCCATTAACCAGGTACTTCCTATACTCCTTTATAATGACCTCTCAGGGCTCTACCTGGATTCTTCTGAGTGGTCAAACTCAACACAGGCATTTATCACTTCCAACACAAGCCACTGCTCTTGCTTTGTAACTGGAATGCTTGTCTCCAATATATCCTATACCAAATTAATTTTCCCAACACACTGCCTGCAGAATAAAACCTAAACTACTCAGTATGGTGTGTGAGACCCCTTAGGATTTGAAGTCTTCCTATCTTCAATTTTAACCTCTACATGCTTTTATATATTCACTGTAATAGTATCTAACCAAGGAACATATTTTTAAATGTAACATACTGACTTTTAAAATGGAAATCAAAAGGTATAGTACATGCTTGTATAAAGAATATAACTACCTAAAATTTACCAAAAAAATTGCAAGAAGATTTTTATATATCTACAATGTTATAATAACAAATACTAAATGTAATTAGCATGTATAAAATGCTTATTATGTGTTACACTATATTCAAAATACCCTATTGGTGTTGTCTGTATAAATAGTACAGCAACTTTTTAAGGTAGGTGTTATAACCTCATTTACATGTAGACATACTGGAGTTTTGAAAGGCCAAAAGGAAATATTTAAAGTCATTGATCTAATAAACGCAGAGCCAAAATTCCAATCAGAAAATAAATTATTAAATAATTTTATAAATAAGCATATTTTTTCAAAGCAGATTATCACAGGAATAAAACAACTAAATGAATGTATAAGTTATTTTGTAATATATGTTTCAAATTGATCATAGAAGAAATAATACTGTTAGCATTGATTTCCTAATGGACCCTCACAACATCTCATAGTCTGTGTACGTTCTAAGCAAACCCTGTCGTCCTCCACAATAACTCAATAAGCTTCCTAAAAGTGCAGATTTTCAGGTTCCACTTCCACTGAGTCTGGCACAGAACTCAGTACCAGGCATGCTACTAAGTGTCCGTAGCTTGCTGCTGATATGCTAAAACTGGTCTGAAGGTCTAACTTTGAAAAATCTTGAGGCAGGGGTCCTCATCGTAAGACCTGAGTTCTGTGTCTTCTGGTTCTTTCACTCACTTACAGAGTGACTTTGAATAATTATTTTACTAATCCTCAATTGCATTCTCTTTTAGTGAAAGAGAATGGCATAGATGGCCTTGCCCTCTATCACATATCCCATTCCCATTATATTAATCCAGGAAGACAAACACAGGTTCTCTCAGATGCTCACCCTGTGAAACTGAGAGATCCTGCCTGAAGCTCTGTGTCGGGAAGGATTCTGAGGTGCTGTTTCAGGACAGTAGGAAAAATCAGAAGACCACCCAGAGATGTAGGTCATCTGTGTGTGAAAGGGATTAGAAATATGTGAAGTATTCAGGGTATTTGACAATCTCAGCACAGTCACACAGATCTTTTTCCCTCCTTCAAATAGACCATCCCTTTACTCGTTATTGGCCCTCTAATCTGACTGAAATTACACCTCAACTTTTACTTCAAAGGCTCCATAGATAGTTTCTTGTCACCCTTTTCCAAACCCCAATTTTTACATTTCCAATAAGTAGCTGCTTCATTCTGTCTGGTAACACAAGCAGTTTCTTATCTACACTTCTCTCCTTCTCAAAAGAAAGGTTACTGAATTATTGTGAATGCTCAGAGGAATAACAAATGTAAAATGTCTATATGTGATAGGGAAATAATAATTATTTATTGCAGCCTACTCAGCTCTAGAATTCTAGCCTTCTGAGGTGAATGTTGTTAAACTTTGCTGATGGGAGCAATAGACAAGCACACAGGAGATGAAGCTGGGTCTCAGAACCATGGACAGCTCAAGAGACCTCACCGCTTTCCTGGTGCTCTGCACAACCCACAATGTTTTCCAGCCTCACCTCTCTTTTCCTTTCTTTTTTTTCAGAATTTCAAAGCAAGATAATAGGATACTCCGCTCTCTTTAAGAATAAATAAATGGCTCTCTCTTTACACTGGTGGGATCCCCCAGTTTCTGGGATATCTTTGTCTATTCAGAGCCTTTAACATCCTTATCTAACTATCAGAGATTACCACAATACAGCAACCCAATAGAGTCCAGGCTCTGAGTCAGACTACTTGATTTTGATCCTGGTTCCCCAACTTGTCAAAGAAGTATAATCAAAGAAATAACAGAGAAGGTAAGATTCCACACAATGACATTAGGCAAATTGTGGGATACTTACTGCCTCTCTTACCTTCTTAGTTAAATAACTATGGTACTAACTTCATGGAATTTTAATAAGTACAAAAAAGAAACTATGAGAGGAGCACAAAGATGGTAGAGTGGTAAGCAGCAGAGAAAAAGCCTCTGTGAGAGTTGCCATCCAGACACTGAAATATAGCAATGTGAGGAAAGCAAGGAGGGAAGTAGGTACCCTAGACCCAGGAAGGATCTGAAGCATGAATTGAAGCACATAGAGAAAGTGGGGAAACTTCAATGAAGAAGAAGGAGGTAGCTGGCAGTGCATTCTCCCTGAAGTTGCACACATTGCATGACCAGAGTGATTCAAACCTGCAGACACACAGTGACTGCTGGTGATCCCAGAGGTCTCCATGGAGATACACAGTAGTGAAGGGGAGCAGTGGGCATGAAGGACTACACTAGCTGGCAGTAAGTGCTGAGGGCTCAGTCATCCTGTGCAAGACAGCAATTGACCAGGAGTCATCTTGGAGAGGGACCAGCTGAGCTCAAAACTCTGAGCAGCTGCTGGTTCCACTTAGTAGTTCCTAGCAGGGCTCAGGCCCAAGGAAGGTGCCCTGATGGCTGCAGGTTAAGTGAGTCTAGTCTCAGTTAGAAGGTGCAGACTCACTGAGACTAACCACTACCCTGCCAAAAAGCTACTGCTGGCTTTCTGGAATAAATCAACACAGATTAGAACTCTGTCTCCACATGTTGTCTACCAGTGACAGCAGAGACAAACCTGGAAATGGACTTTTTAAACTCTCTCTCTCTCTCTCTCTCTCTCTCTCTCTCTCTCTCATTTGTTGTGGTTTTTGCTTTTCATTTTTCTGTCTTTTCTCTTCTTCATTGTTTGATCTTGTTTTTATATGAGTGTGAAAGCAGTTTCTCATCTCTTTGTGGTTGTGGTTCTGTTCTGTTCTTCTTTTTTTAATCTCTTCCTTCCCTCTTTTCCTGCAGTCTTCTGCACCAGTTCCCCAAAGTTAGTGTGATCCCCCTTTGCCATCCAGCCTTATTTCTAATCTCTCCCTCTTCTTCTACTTCTCTCCCTAACCCCTCTTAAATTTTAGCCCCTGAGGAAAAATGGACATATCTGGTTTGTTTCAGATTTTGTTACATAATCACAAATCTAGTTCATATGGTTAAATGTGGAAAATTAATGCTTACCTCAATTTGTCATTTTCTGGATGTTTGGTGCTGTTGTTATTGCTAATGGTAGCATTTTACTCAAAAATGACATAATTGTTCCAAGCAGCTATTCTTACTGGTATTCCAACATTGAGATTGACTAAGGGTCATAGAAAATACTGTGGCACAGTGCCGAAGAATCGGGGGCTGGGCCAAACAGGCAGCAACTTCCTATTCCCAATAAATTGAAGATGTAGGATCTTGCAACAGACTCAAAATCCAAAAACCAACTACACCTGGAAGATACCTCCAAAAATAGTCATTTCCTAAGGGTTCTAAATACTAGCTATAAAGCAACCCACCATAGACAATTTATAAGCATCACCCCAAGAATTAAACAAAAAAAAGAAAGTGAGAAGACATAAACAAGATGCAAACCCAGACATCCAGTTCACCAAAGGCAATGAAGTGGGACAATCCAAAAGCCACCCACCTGACCTCTCTGAAGTGGTAACAACAAAGAAATTGAATGAGGCTCTAGAAAAATCAAATCAGAAATAATTTCTCAGATAACTACAGAGATGGTGTTCACAATGAAAACCATGCTTAATGACTCTAAAACACATACAAGTAAAAAAAAATAGAGGAGTTTAAGAAAATTGTGAAAGCCATGAATACTCAGCATAGGAAAGAAATGGAATCCATAAGGCAGATTCAAGCAGATATCCAGGAGAATAAAAATTCCATTGAAAGTATCTACAGCATAAGCCAATGTGAGGATAGAATCTCAGATATAGAAGACAGGCTTGTAGCTAGCAATCATGAAAAGAAAGATTTCTTTAAAATACCAAGGGGCCATGAGAAATCAATAAAGCCGCTGTTAGATGAAGCAAAGAAGAATAACTTAAGATTGATTGGAATCAATGAAAAGGCAGGAGATAGCACAAATGATATTTTTTTAAAAAGCTATTCACAAAAATCATGGCAGAAAATTTCCCTGGTAGGGAAAAAGAATTTGACATACAGTTAAGTGAGGCATATAGAACTCCAATTAGCCATGATCAAAAATATCTACAGCCAGGCATATCATACTCAAGATTCCAGAAATTCAACACAAGAATACAATCTTAAAAGCTGTTAGGGAAAAGAAACACATCATCTATAAAGGAAAGCCCATCAGAATCACAGCTGACTTCTCAGCACAAACCCTCAAGTCAAAGAGAGCTTGGAGTAAAGTATTTCAAGCTCTAAAAGAAAAAAAAAACCTTCAGCCCAGATTGATGTATCCTTCAAAACTATCTTTCAAAACTGATGGAGAAATAAAATACTTCCATGACAAAGAACATCTGAGGAAATTTATGACCACCAAATCAGCACTCCAGAATGTTTTAAAAGACATTGTAGAAAGAGATAACAAGGACTACAACTCCATGTACCCCAATAGAAGAAATACACCAGCCAAGGCAAATAATTAAACAGGGAAGAGAAACAGGAGGGGAGGCAATAACAGGAATATAACATGACAAGGATAACTCAATACATATCAGTTATAACCATCAATGTTAATGGTCTCAATTCACCAATCAAAAGACACAGACTGGCAGAATAGATCATGAAGCAAGATCACAATATGCTGCATTAAATTCAAAATGAAATTCCCAGACTGAAAGTCAAAGGATGGAAAACAATACTTCGTGAGACAAGAACTCAGAAAAAAGCAGGGGTAGCTATACTCTTTGCAGACAATGTGAACTTCAAACCAAGAATGATTAAGTGAGACAAAGAAGGTCACTACATACTCGTAAAGGGAAAAATCCAAGAGGAAGAGATAACAATCATAGATATATATGTAACAAATACCAGTGCACCCAACTGTATAAAAGAAATATTAACAGGCATGAAAAATCAAATAAGCACTAATACAACTATATTGGGGATCTCAATACCCCACTGTCACAAAAAGATCAACAGACAAAAAATCAATAATGAAATATTAGAACTGAAATAAACTTTGGAACAAATAGATTTAGGAGATGTCTACAGAGTGTTCCACCCCACAATATCAGCGTACACATTCTTCTCAGTTGCACAAGGAATTTTTTCCAAAATAGACCACATACTAGCTCATAGAACATGGTTAAGTAAATGCAAAGGAATCAAAATTATCCCATGCATATTATCAAATGATAATACAGTGAAATTGGAAATCAATGGCCAAAGAAACCACAGGAATTTCATAAGCATATGGAAAATAAATAGCACCCTCCTGAACAACAAATGAGTCACAGATGAAATTACAGAATAAATGAGACAGCTTCTCATTATATACAGAATAAATGAGACAGCTTCTACAATTAAGATAATGATAGTAAAACATACTCAAACTTATGGCACGCAATGAAAGCAGTCCTATGAGGGAAATTTATAGCAGTGAATATCCATATCAGGAAAACAGAGCAAGCACAAACAAAAAACTTAAGAGTGAACCTCAAACTTCTAGAAAAAGAAAAGCAGGCTAAGCCAAAAGCTTGTACAAGGGAGAAAATTATAAAGATCAGAGAAGAAATTAATGCAATGGAGACTAAGAAAACAATACAAAGAATCAATGAATTGAAGAGTTGGTTCTTTGAAAGATTAAATAAAATTGACAGGGCCTTCTCCAACCTTATCAAAAAAAGAAAGAAAAGACACAAATCTATGCAGTTAGGAATGAAAAGAGTGAAATCACAACAGACCCTGCAGAAATCCAGAAGATCATCTATATCTACTTGGAGAACTTGTATTCTAATAAAATAGGAAATGCAGAAGAAATGAACAGACTCCTAGGTACATATGAATTACCAAAGCTGAATCAAGAAGATATAAAAATCTTAAGTAAACCAATATCGATCAATGAAATCAAAGATGCAATTAAAAACTTACCAACAAAGAAAAGCCCAGGCCCTGATGGATTGACTGCTGAATTCTACAAAAATTTAGAGAGACCTAATACCACTACTTCTCAAACTCTTTAATGAAATTGAAAGATAAACTGTACTCTAAAATTCATTCCTGCAACCAAACATTACTCTGATACCAAAATCTGAGAAGGATCCAGCTAAGAAAGAGAACTACAGGCCAATCTCCCTAATGAACATAGATGCAAAAATTCTCAATAAGATACTGGCAAATAGAACATAGCAAATCATCAAGAAGATTATACACCATGACCAAGTGGGATTCATCCCAGGGATGCAGGAATGTTTCAACATACATAAATCTATAAATATAATGTACCATATTAAAGAGTCAAGGACAAACACCACATGATCATCTCAATAGATGCAGAAAAAGCTTTTGATAAAGTCCAGAACCTATTTATGATAAAAACCTTACAGAAAATTGGAATAGATGGTCTATATCTCAATCTGCTAAAAGCCATCCATGATAAACCAATAGCCAAAATCATACTAAATGGAAAAAAAACTGAAAGCTTTCATTCTAAAGTCAGTAATTTGTTATGTACCTTTCCATTCTATCATGCCCTGTAATACTCAGAATATTGAAGTGGAATTCAATTTAAATTTTTAATTCAACAAAAATTTTCTATTTATTTAGAAAATAAATTTCCTTTATTTTCTAAAAAAATAAAATAAAATAAAATCAGGAACAAGATAAGGATGTCCACTGTCTCTACTCCTATTCAACATAGTCCAAGAAACTTTAGCCAGAGCAGCTAGGCAAGAGAAAGAAATAAGAGGAATAACAATAAGAAAGGAAAAAGTTGAATTATCATTATTTGCAGATGACATGATACTCTACATAGAAGACTCCCAAAAACTCACTAAAAAAATGCTACAATTAATAAACAAATTCAGTAGTGTAGCTGATACAAAGTCAACACTTAAAATCAATAGCCTTCCAGTATGCAAATAATAAACTCAGAGAGAAAACTAGGGAAACATCTTTCACAACAGTATCCAAAAAATGAAATACCTAGGAATCAATCTAACAAGGAAAGTAAAAGATGTCTACATTGAAAACTGCACTACTCTGAAAAAGATTAAAGAGGATATCAGACAATGGAAACTCATAAGTAAAATAAACCAGACATAAATGTATAAACATCATATTATCTCTGTAATGTGAGAAGATAAAAGCAAAAGGAAAGTTGTATATTTATATATAAAGGATAGATAAATATATACATATTTATATATATGTATATTTATATATAAAGGATAGTTAAAATAGTTTTACTACTAATTTCTCTTAGTTCATTGAAAAGATAGATTTGTGCTAATATTGGTTGGACAATTAAATGTTGATACCTTGTACTCTGAGTAACTAATTTAAAGATAACAATATGCAATATATTAACCATTGTTACCCTGCTGTCACATTGCTTTGGAATTTTGTTTTTGGGGGTTTCTTCTTTCAAATAAAAATAAAAAAAGAAAATGGAAAGATATCCCTTGCTCTTCGGTAGAAAGAACCAATATAGTGAAAATGGCCATACTTCCAAAAGTGTTATATGTATTTAATGCAATTCTGATCAAAATTCCAATAACATATCTCACAGAACTAGAGAAAACAATCCTAAAACTTATCTGGAACCAAAAGAGACCTAGAATAGCAAAGGCAATTCTAGATAACAAAGGCAAGACGGGGGCATCACAATCTTTGACTTGAAATTATACTATAAGGCTACTGTGATAAGAACAGCATGGTATTGGCAAAAAAACAGACCAAAGATCAATGGAACAAATTAGAAGATGCAGAAACAACTACAGACATACTCAGCCACCTTATCTTTGACAAAGTTCCAAACATATTCACTGGAAGAAAGATAGCCTCTTTAATAAATGGTGCTGGAAAAACTGGTTTGCATACTGGTTTGAATATTAAAATTGGATCCATATCTTTCAACATGCACTAAACTAAATTTGAAATGGATCAAAGATCTAAATATTAAAACAAAAACATTAAATCAGCTGAAAGAATAGGTAAAACTCTGGAAAACATTGGTATAGGCAAAGATGGATAAAACCCTGATTTCACAGGAACTATCACAAAGAATCAACAACTGGGATCTCATCTTATTAAGAAGCTTTTGTACAGCAAGAGAAACCACCAACAGAGTGAAGAGACAGCCTACAGTGTGGAAAAAATGTTTGGTCACTGTTCCTCAGACAAAGGATTACTATTGAGGACATATAAATAACTCAAAAAAATCAGACCTGCCAAATCTAAAGACCCAATCCAAAAATGGGCATGTGAGATGAACACACACTTCTCAAACGAAGAAATACAAACAGCAAAAAATATATGAAAAAATGTTCAACATCGTTGATCATTTGAGAGATGCAAATTAAAACAACACTGAGATCCTATCTCATGCCAGAAAGAATGGCTGCTATCAAGAAATCAACCAATAATGAATGCTGGTGGGGCAGTGGGGAAAAAGAACATTTCTCCACTGTTGGTGAGAGTGTAGACTGGTGCAGCCACTATGGAAATCAGTGTGGAGATTCCTCAAAAAACTAGGATTGGAGGTCCCATTTGACACAGCTATTCCTCTTCTGGGGATCTTCCCAGAAGAATTAAAAACATCATACCAATATATGTGCACCCATATTTATAGCAGCACAATTTGTGATAGCTAGATCTTGGAAACAACCCAAATGCCCAATTTGAGACTTTTATGGGTGAATAGATGCAACTCCAAACCATATTCATAAGTGAAGTAAATCAGACTCGCATGTATAAACAGCATATTGTCTCCCTAGTATAAGAAACTCAAAGAATAAATAAGATCCAACATGTACAATAGATATTGCACATTGGGAAGAAACTGTTCAAAAGGAAAGAGAAACTAGGATGAGGAAAGGAGAAAAGAAGGAAAGGAAAAGCAAAAAAAAAAAAAAAAAAAAAAAAAAAAAAAAAAAAAAAATATATATGCACACATGCAAGATAGTTAAGATCATTATACTGCTAATTTCTCTTAGTTCCTTGAAAAAAAAGGTTTGTGCTAATCTTGTTTGCACAATTAAATGCCTATATCTGAATAACTAATTTAAAGATAACAATACACAATGCATTAACCATTGTTACTCTCCTATTATCTTGTTTTGAAATTTTATTTTACTTCTTTTCTCTTTAATATATTTTTTTAAAAAGGATTGTTTACATATAACTGCTCAGAAAAGGCTGCTATGTCCTAGCACTCAGTGAGTATCACTGACAGCTATTAGAAGCTATGAGGACACAAGATTGTTTCTATACTGGCACTGCCACAGACTCATGTGACCTCAGGAAAGACCTTTTATTTCCTCAACTATGAAACAAGAGAGTTGGGTAGAGCAGATACTCTCCTGCATAAGAGCCACAACATCTGAAATGGTCTTTCTTATATCCCAATAAATGTTTCTCTCAATAAATTCTGTCTCTCTGTGCATCATCCTTGCATTCAGCCTGGGGATGCTGGGCATAAAAACTCTAGCTCCTCAGCTCTAGTTTCCCAAGTTTATTGTCCTGAAAACTAGATAACTCAGAAAAAGCATACAGCTTTCAGTATCCCTCCAGTCCAGACTTTGAGAGCCTTCCTCTCATCTAATTGCAATGCTAACACTCACTCAGGAACAAGAGGCTCTCAGAAAAGGAAAAGAGACAAGAGGTACCAGCATTTCCAGGCCACTGCTTTGCTCACTGCTGTCCAACACAATCCTCTTTAGTATCTGTAGCTGTTCATTTCAATGCCCCAAATTTTGCTTCAGGTGTTTGGATGGCTTGCATATTGCCATTTCATGCTGCACCTTTCTTCCTTAAGGTTCCTGAAACAAATCCATGCAGCTCTGAGTCCCTCCTTGCAGACCGGCTTATGAGTCCTCTCTTTAATCCCCAGCATCTTTGCAAAAGTGCTTTTAGAAGTGTCATGAACCCAAACATCTTCCTGGACAGTTGCAGTTTCCTACACAAGATCATGACCTTAAATCTCAAAACCGCGGTATAACCTGTTATAAATAGCAGGGGCTTTCAGTCCAACATAAGGCTCTGGTAGACTGTTCCAAATTCAAGTTCAACATCTTCCAGTGTGTGAAATTAAAATCAGAAAACATCCTAAAAGCCTGAGCATTTCTGTTTCTTGTGATCTACAGTACTAACTCTTCCCCTGCATCTTTGGTATTATTGCTGTAAGATCATTGCTTTTAAGGTTCTAAATCTGTGTTTTTAGGACTCCTGGGGCAACTTGCTCACATCTTAGCCTTAGTGACTAGTAGACAATAAGTACTTGTAGTATAATGCATTATTCTCCAATAATTTTCATTTTCTCCTCTTCGTTCCCACAAGAAGAATATCTATCCCCGTTCCATTGACGTTGGCTTTGCCAGGTTTCTTTGCTCCGCTTAACAGGATGCTAGTAAATGCAATGCAGCACAGGTAGAAAATGTGTTCATGCAGTTAGACCTACTCACTTGGACCTCTGCCGTAGCCATGACAAAGTTTATGGTCCCAGAAGGAGTTCGAGAAGTGTGGTGAGCAGGGCTCAACTGCTCTGGCTGGGCTCAGTTTAGATCAGCCCCTTTCCACTCAATCCAATGCATGAGCTAAAGAAAAGCCTATAAGTGCCTGCCACTGTGATCTCAAAGTCATTTCTAACATCATAGCGATAGCAAACCAATCAATGAGGACACAAATTATCAAGTATTAGGACTGCAGGATTGTCATACAGCAATTCTTTATCTCCTAGGGAGTAACAAGAGAGAAACTAGGTCTTTATCACTAAAAAATACCCTAATACCTGTTCCTTCTCCTGTGGAAACAATGACATAAGAGCACATGGACACATGTGAAAGTTAAAAGACATAACCTATAAACTGTTATAACTTAACACCAGTTTAAGTAAAGTACAAAATTTTCCAATTTTCTTTTATAATCTTTTTCCTTCCCTGACCTTGTCTCCATCCCATAGATCAGAAAATTCCCCCTTTTCAGAACAACTGGGCTGTCCTGAAGTCACACTGGGCTGGGGAAAAAAATCTAATCCCTGCTGTAATAAAATGCTTTATAAGAACCAAGAACTCCCAATAAGCATATAATTGAACTTGTTTTTACTGCTGTGGTAGAACTGGACTGAAAATTAAAAATTCATTACCGAGTGCAGTTTACAGAAGCTATGTTTCAGCTCCTTGGAAAAGGTTCCCAATTCACTCAATTTAGCAAACATAAGAACACAAAAATTATCAAACCAGGTCAGATCCCTAGTACCCTTCAGCACAGAGTTCTGACAGTGGAAAACAGCAAAGTTGCCCTTGCTGAAAAGTTAGGCTGCAAGCAAAAGACCCCTGATAGCCCTTAATAAATCATCCTGGACCTGTCATTCAAGTTAGCTTATGAGAGCAGTAACAAGTACCAGACTTGCCCTATACTGCAAAAATATATAAAAACAGACAAATAGAGGAAGCCACTGTTCTCAGGCACTGCAGAATTATCCCTGGGAACAATTCCCTAATGAAAGTACAGTGAATTGAAGTCTAAACGAGGAATGGGGGTCCTGCTGAGCTGAAGAGGCAAAGATCAAAGTTGAGGGCAGCTGAATCAGTGGAAATACGGGACAAGGCACTGGAAAAGAGACAGTTTATCAGCAGGCACCACTGAAGTTTGTGTGGGGGTTCCCCAAAAGTCCTAGTCCAAGGGCCCAGCTCACGTGCACAGGATGAGACTGAGGTTTACAATAGAATGGCAGCTATGAGCTTGAGAATGAACTGGCCTTGCTAGAGAACTTTGAAGTCTATCACAATCCAAATGTGAAAACTACATCTCATTAGCTCCTTGGCTACCAGCTGAGGTCTGCAAAAGGCTTCTTCTCAGGAGCAAGGACCACTAGCTAAAATAAGATAGACTTTAGGTCCACCTCTCCAAAACTTCAACCAAGCACTCACAAGATCCACAAAGGAAAGAGCTCAGAAGTTGAATCCAAACAAATAGAGGGCTTGCTAGCCACCATGCTTAGGCTTTCTACACTTAGGGCACAACTATAACACCAAGTAAGCAAACCATGTACTAAACAAAAATAAATTATCTTCAGAGGAAGATTACAGAACCCAGTGTCTCTACAACATATCACCAGTGAAGGGCACACAAATATTACAAGGTGTGAAAAAAAAAAACATAATGAAGAAAAAAAACAGTAAAGAGAAGTTGCACCCACTCAAAAATCTCTATATAAATGCTTAAAGCAGCCCCATGCATAATAACCAAAAAGTTAAAACAACTTAAATATTCTTCAGTGGGCAAATGGATGAACAAATTGTCACACCTCCATACAATGGGACGCCACGCCACAATAAAAAGA
Source organism: Chinchilla lanigera (assembly GCF_000276665.1). NCBI lineage: Eukaryota > Metazoa > Chordata > Mammalia > Rodentia > Chinchillidae > Chinchilla > Chinchilla lanigera. Next base: position 9,396,464 of record NW_004955408.1, on the reverse strand, counting down.
AAGAAACTACTGGATATTTACAACACCAAGAAGGACTCTCACAGGCATTTTTGATCTAGAAAGAAACCAGTCTCAAGAAGTTGCAAACCGAGAGAAGGCAAAATTACAGCTACAAGAGAACAGAGTAGTATTTGCAGAAGATCAGGGGTGAAGAGGGTTTAACCACATGGTGGCAGCAGAGTAAGTTTTCTAGGATGATTGAATTATTCTATGTCTTCATGGTGGGATGGTGACACAAATTAATACGTATGTTAAAATTCACAACAACATTAAAAAATTAGCCAGATATGGTGGCACATGCCTGTAATTCCAACACTCTGAGAGGCAGAGGAAGGAGGATCATGAGTTTGGGCCCAGCCTGTGCACCTTAGTGACTTAATGAGACCTTGTTTCAAAAAAAACTAAAAACTTTAAAAAATAAGCAGAAAGCCTGGGGATGTAACTCAGTGCAAAGATACTAGGTTCAATGCCAAGTACCATAAAAAAAAACACTAAATTTTACTGCACATCAATTTTTAAAAATAACAAAGTTGGAAAAGAAATAGGATTTAAAGTGAACACTATAAATATATTCATTCTAGTAAACTCAATAACAAAATTATTATACTACTTCTGAACCAACCAAAAATGGACAAAGGATATAGCCCGACCATTCACAGGCAAGAAAACACAAAATGCTATTAAGTATATGAAGAGACGTTAACTCACTTTTTTACTCACCGAGTTGGCAAGGATGACAGACCCTGAGAATACATTGTGGGGGTGAACATCTGGGGTCACACTGGTGGTAGGCTGATGTAACTTCAATGAAGGGAAAATTGCTGACATCCATCGAAATGTGTAAACCATTTATATACAATTCCTCACAGCAAGTACATCTTCCAAAATTTTTTCTATTAATGTATTTGCACATGCGTCCATGACTTAAGAACCAAATAATTTATTGAAGTCATTTTTATTAGTAAAATGTAGGGGACAACCTAAATTTAACCAACAGATTGGCTAAAGTATAGTATACACACCTACATACATACATACACTCCAATAAATATTAGGATATGAAGCAACCCTTATAATGAAAGAGAAAGGTTTCAAGATCTAAAATGAAATATCATTGAATATTATTAAGTGGAAAATGCAAGGTTAGAAAAAAACACCCTAAAGAAAGCTACTGTTTAAAATAAAAATACAAAAAAGATTCCTGAAATTCCATGAATGCATAAAATATCTTTAGAAAGATACCCAAGAAATGGTTTAAATGGTAGCCTCTGGAGAGGAGACCTGTATGGCTAGGGACCTGGGGACAGGAGAAAAATATTCCATTCTTCACCTTTTGTCTCTTTTAATTTCTGACCCAGGTGATTGAATGACCTATTCTAGGTAAATAAAAATTTTAATCCATTAGAATCTTTTGGAAGTTAAGTGTTTTGGCTTACATTGTTTGAAATCAATCTTCTACTAAGTGAAAATATTAATTATGCTACAGAAATCTTTGCCATAGGACAGGGACCAAGAGAAGCCTAATGCTGCTCACCACACCTTGCCTTATAAGGTCAGAGCTGAGTTAGAACACAATAGCCCAGTACAAAGGAATCCCTTTAAGTTCATAAGTATTTGGAAAATGTCTATACATCATTGTGAATTACATAATGATTACATTTCCTATGGGGAGTTAGTATATACGTGTATATAAAACATCTCAGTTCTTTCCCTCCCCCTCTGCCCAACTCTTGAGCCCCTTACCATTTGAGAAAGAGCTATAGCCCTACTTCCTCTTATCTATTTTTTAATTTGTTCTTTATTTATGTTGGGCTTGTCATATAAGAGAAACTATGTGATATCTAAGCTTGTGTGTCTGATTGATTTCAGTTAGCATTTTCTTTCTAGCTACTTTTATTTCTGTCTTTATCACATATGTGAGATTCTCTTGTGGTACAATGTGTAGCTCCATTTTTATCACTTGCTTTATTTTGGTTTTTATCTCAAGTAGGAATATGTCATAATTTGTTTATCTATTCTTCTGTTGATCAATGTTTGACTATTTCCATTTGTGAACTGTTATGTATAAACCAGCTATGAACACGATTTCACAAGGTGTTGATTGGATATATAATTCATTTCTCTATCATAAGCACCCTGGGATGGAATAACTGAGTTGGAGAGTAGGTATATATTTAATTTTTCAGGAAGTGCAATTAAAACCACAGAGATATCACTTTTCACTCAACAAAATAGGTATAAATAAAAAATGCTAATGACCTTGAGTCCTGACAAGAACACAAATCAACACTCTCCTTAAAGTGAGACTATAAATTGTGTATTCGATGCAGTATGGACTGCGGAGTTTGAGGTACTGTCATTTCCTCCCTTCTGGGCATTTGATACCTAGTAATTAATCCAACTGACTCTGCCCCGGCACCTGCAGAGCTCCCATCCCCCAACATTCGAATGTTTTTTCACACTACTAGTGTTCAGCATATTTCTTCCGATCTCTCATGCACAAGTAATTTTTATCATCCAGATGCTGAATCTAATTTTCTGGTTTTAACAAACTTCATAACAGTGATGGTGAACCTATGGTACATGTGCTGAAGCAGGAGCTTCTCCATCCCTGTTTTATAACAAATAATGCCTGTCCAATTATAGGAAGAGAAATCACTGCTTGTCAGCAAACCAACCAAAGAAAACACATGAGAAAAACTCAAGTAAAAATAGTTGTAAAATGTCTGTAAAACAAAACAAACCCAAAAACTGCAAAATGAGAAAAAGAAGAATGTATTTGATTGGGAACAAAAAAATATATTAACCATGTTTTTAGTCTACAAAACATTTTCCTGGACAAGATCTCACTATCACAACTCCTGTGCCAGGTAAATGATAAACCCTCCCCCCATTCTGTAAGGGAGGAGGGAAGCTGAGGGATAAGTGACTTGCTCAAGATCATACAACTAATAAATCCTCGGTTCATGACTTAGCACCAAGTTCATAACTGCAAAATGTGAGACTTTTCTGCTACATGGGTACATCTCACCCTGGTCATTCAAATATTCCATGAATAACTCTAATTCATTTGACCAATTTGCAATAAATTACTGAGGATGGTTATTGGCCTCAACTCCCTGACCCCTCCCACGGCCAGAGTTGAAATATGATATGCTTTTTGAAGCCTTCTGATTAGCATCTCTTTTATCCTTTTGTCTGAGGTCCAGCACCAGCCTGGGAAGAAGCCAAGAACAAGGGACATCAAAGTCAAGAGCCTCTCTTTCTGATCTGCCCCAGGCACTGACAGACTACTGCATGGAGATAATATAATAAGAAAAAAGAATGTGAGTCCTGAGCCAAAAAAAGATCTGGGCTCAAGCCAGCTACTATCTGTATGGCCTTAATGAGATTTACTTTACTTTTCTAGGCCTCAGTTTCTTGGTGTATAAAATGGGCATAGTAATACCTGTTGCACTCAGGGTTTACAAGGGGAACAATTTAATACAGGACACATAATTTATAAGATTATTTTATAATAGTCACCCAAAGAGTCAAGTTCAAAAAAGTGCAGGAAATCTGTCCACATACTGAAGACTCAAAGAATCCAGTTGAGGTCCTGGATCCCATGACAATGTCCTGCTCAAGTCCAACTGAAGACCTAGAGCCCATGGCAATGTCCTCCACAAGTTCAACTGGAGGACCAGAGCACACAACAATGTTTCATGCAAGTCTGTATGAAAGATCTGCACTGGGAAGGACCAAAGGTCCGTGGTGGAAGCTAGAAAGTCTGTGCCCCTGAGATGAAGGATCTGTGCCAGCAGGATGAGGGATCTGCAGTAGAGCCAGGAAGCAATGCTCCAAGGAAGAACCAGAGCTTCCTGGAAGAGAACCACAGCCATCCTCAGCAACAGTGAGGTTGCGAGTTCCTCCGATGATGAGAATTGTTGAGTTCACATCAGGAAAGCCAGCATGACAGGCTCCTCCAGGAGCACCAACAGCCCCAGGAGAACCAACAGCTCCTCTTCTCCAGTTCTTTTTATTTTGTTGACAACAGTCCTCAGGCGGGCCCTCCATACCCAGAACCACGCTGATTCAGTTCAGCTGGGTGGTACAAGTTGACCACCAGTTGTCAACCCCCCACAATACCCATCTTGGAAAGTTAATGTGAGGGCTAAATGGGGTGATAGATATGAGTCTACAGTACCAGGTGTTCAAAAAATGGCATTTATACCACCATCGTTATCATCATCATGAGTTATTAGTGTCTCAAGGTAGTACCAGATGGGCTTTAAACTCATGAGAAACTTTGGTCTTCTGAGAGCCTAACTATGGCCATATCTTCCTATAAGAAAGCTAGAAAATTAGTTGACTGAAAATTCCTTGGATCTAAGTTTCAAATCACAGGTTACTGTCTCACTATTGGTTACTGTAGATGAGTTTTCAAGATGCAGTCATACAGGCATCCATTATGGCTAACCTGTTCTGTGCCAGGTATCGTGGCAAGCAGGGAATGAACACCTGGTAAAACTGATGATCATCCTGTTCATGGAAGAATACGTATTTGTCCCTGGAGGGGGCACAGGAAAAAAAATCCAGACTCTCTAAAAGTGTCATTTGTTTAATGTATGAATGCATATCCTTCCCTAACAGTCACTCCAAAGGAGGACCTTCCAGAGATGTTCCTGGTTGTCTGCAGATTTTGTATTTTATAGGAAAGAACTTTACAAACAGGCATTAATTGGACAAAGTTGCATATTTGTCCAGATTAGAAACTGCCATGAAGAGGACCCATGCACACAGAATTAATAAAGTGAAATTGAGTGTTGAGGACAATACCAGTCCTAAACACAAACACAGAATTCAGAAGCGCCTTAACTTTCCTTCTAGGGAACCATAGGTACAACTTGCTTTGCACAAAGAAAACATCTTAAACAACCATGTACACAAATAATTACTTCTTAAATGAAAGACTCTTTTAAATATACCTTTTAAAAGCTGTTCTTTAAAAGAAGCCTACATCAAATGATTTGCAAAGCTAATAATCATCTTGTGGGAACAAGAGGATATTATATTAAGCAAAATCAGGGCCGGGATATAGCTCAGAGGCATAAGCACCTGCCTGGCAAGCGCAAGGTAGTGAGTTTGATTCCTGGTTAAAATATATATATATATAACAAAATTAGCCAGGCCAATAAAGACAAATATCACGTGTGAAAGCTAGAAGAGTTACTCTCAGGAAACAAAGTAGAATAGTGATGATGAGAGGCTGAGGAAGACAGTGGAGCGGAGGAGGTAAGAAAGGTTAGGAAGAGGTACCAGATGCAATTACATAGGAGGAATAGGTTACACCAAAGGAATACGTTACACACATTACACCAAAGTAGAGTGACATTTTACAGGAAATTATTATGAATTTTATGAACTAAAAGAAAAGTTTGATGTTTCCAGACACAAAGAAGTGATAAGGAGATGAAAGTGGTAATTATTCTGATATGATCATCATGTTGTATCCATGTATTGAATTACACCAGAGCCCATAAATATGTATAATTATGTGTCAATTAAAAATAAAATGTTAAATAAAAAGTCCTCTTAAAAAGTAAATAAGTCTTGAAATATACTTTATAGATCTAGACTTTCATGTATCAAAGTTGCTTAATACAATAACATTCATATGCATTTTCTGAGAAAATTCCATTTAAACCTTCTAAGCACATGATTATCAGTGTAGTTTGCAGCTACGAATAAAGCCCAACAATTGCTCCTTTCTATTTCACTTCATTAAATAGGCACTTTATAAATATGAGGCAACAACTGGCCATTTAATAGCATTTAGCTCTTAGCCAGGCATGGTGGTGCATGCCTGTAATCCCAGCACTTGGGAGGCTAAGGCAGGAGGATCATCACAAGTTCAAGACTAGCCTGGGCTACAACATGAGTTCAAGGCCAGCCTAAACTGCATAGTAAGACCCTGTCTCAAAAAAGACAAAAAAACAAAAGCATTTAGCTCTTTTACCCCATAAATTAGCAGGAACTGAGAGTACCAGACAGTGCAAGTCCATGAGCAACTCTTCCCTAATTATGAAGGATTTTCAAGAAAGAACAGCGTGAGACAGGTACAGTGGCAGAACTGGGAAGAAAGGCCAGGCTCCCAGAACAGGAAATCCATTTGACTATCAATCTGCAAACTGTATTTTATTAAAAATGTAATTACCCACAGAACTCTTATTTGCAGAGCCTGGTGAAGGTATTGACATTTGAAGCTTCATGAAGGTCTCTGATGTCATCACAGAACACTAGAACCTTCCTTGCAGAGTTTCGTGTTTGTGCAGAAGTGGTTTTTCTCTCCTTAAAAGGCATAAAACCCTAGGAGAAAATTGCCTTATAACAGCAGCGTCTCGTATCAGTTCTCAGAGGAAGAAAAAGAGGAGCAGGGTCTTGAGGTTCTTTCTTGTCTCTTTCTGAACCCGTCACCCTGACCCCAGCTGGGCCAGGGCAGTATGGGCACCTGTCACACAGGTCCTGTGCAGGGGAACAACCTGCGTTCAGTTTAATGTTCTGCTTTTGCCATCTTTAACTTCTAAATAGTTCTTTGAACAAGGGAGGCCACATTTCCACTTTCCACTGGGTGCCACAAGTCAGGAAACTGAAGGTCTCACCAAGCCCCCATACATCTATGGGGTCCCCGACATCTTCTGGCAGTCACTGCAACCATTTGCACTCACTGCCAGCTCGCAGAGGTGGGGTCCAGGCTCGGAGCTAGAGTTCAGGACTAGCTGGGCAGGCTAATGCCTCCTTCGTCAAGCTTTGGGACCTTGATTTCCTCAACTGTCTGATGGGGACAGCATTCACCCCTCCATCCAGGGGTATGAGGAGAATTAAATGAGATAAACTATGAAAGACCTGAGGAGGGAGGCTCTCCTCAAGGGTGAGAGCTCCTGCCTTGAGGATTTCCATATAATACAAGGGGCGAGGAGAGGGAAGGAGGAAGGACCACTATTTTCCTGTGAGACAGAACATGCCAATCCTCATATTTGACTTTCACAGGCCCCTCTGATGTTTGGTTTGGTTTGGTTTGGTTTGGTCTTGCTTCTTCAGTGCAGATGATTGAGCCCAGCACCTTCTCACTGAGCTAAATAGCCAGGACTTTAAAAAAAAAAAAAAAAAAAAAAAAAGTTTTGAGATGAAATCTCATTTGGCCACTAAATTGTCCAGGTTGAGGTCAAATTTGTAATCCTCCTGCCTAAGCTTCCAAGAGTGCTAGGGCTTCAGGTGTGTGCGACCACTCCCTGTCTCCCTCTGCTACTGAATAAACTACACTGAGTGCGGCATTACCGTCCTTCCACCCAAAATGCAGCCTTTCCTAAACTACAGTCATTCATTCACCTCCTTCAGCATTTCCGCTGTGACTGCCACTTCTGCTACTTCATGGACTTGTGTAGGTCAAGTTGCTATTTTAAATTAAATAGTTTCACCTTATATGAACTTTAATTAAGTGTGTACTACTTTACAACATATATCACTATTATACACTAGAAGGAGAAATTAATACCCCACATTGAAAAGAGAAGCTAATGCACAATAGTTCCTGTGCTTAAATGTTTATTCACATTCCACCTGAAATCCTCCTGGGTGTCACAGTGGAACCTGCTCTGACCCATGGCCTTGTCCATTGGGCTCTGAGCACTCTAAGTACAGTAACTGAGGTCCTGTTTCTGTATCACTAGCTCGAGCACAGTGCGCTATAAGCATCAGTCAGCTTTTCATTGCTGTGACAAAATACCTGAGAAAAACAACTTAGACAAGGAAGTGATTTTGGCTTCTGGTCTCAGAAGATTCATCCATGCTCAGCCAGCTCCATGGCTTCAGGCCTCTGGCAGTTCAGAAACATCGTGGCAGCAGGGCCTGTGGAGGAAAGCTGCTCACCTCATAGCAGCCAGGAAGCAGAGGGAGAAGCAGAAAGGAAGGGGCTGGGAACTAGAAACAGCCCCCAGTCACACCCCATACCCACTCCCTCCAACTAGGCCCCACCTCCTAAGCTTCCATGTCTTCCCTGGTGGAGACCACTACGAGGCAGCTCTGAGCAGGACTTAAATTTACCAGTTGGCTTTCCATGTTTACTTGTGAGTCACTGGTCCCTACCGAGGCCTGTAATGGTGGGTGAAGCCATGAGGCTTCAAAGGATAAGACAAGGCCACAGCTGAGGACTTTTGGCTCCAACCCAAATTAACTAAAAGGAGACTGCAGCTGCCTTGTGTAGGCACATGAAGGTCTTCCTGGAGATAACATAGTTCTCCTAAATTAACATAAATTATTACTTCTCCAAGTAAAAGGATTCCCAAGTCCTGTCCAGATTCCTGCATTTTCTTAAGTATCCCCATACTTTATTTGAAAACCAAATAAGTGCAGGCCACCCAGGGAAGTTCTTTGTCATAACCCAGAGAATCTTGAATTCTGTAAGAGAGTTGGACCCTCCTAGAGCCCTAAAATCATTTCAGTTGTCTCATTTACTTAAGCCTTCACCATCTACTTGTTTGGGAGATTGTGGGCCTGATCAGCCCGCAATAGCTAAGGGATATTTTTAACCTGACACTTCCCAAGAATGCCATCAAATCATGATCCCATCAGTGGATTAATCCACTTAAGAAATTAGAACCCTAGTGATGGACTCACCTCCTGAAAGCCCTATCTCTACACATCAGATTTTGCAGTGACATTTAGATCCAAACCATAAAAATTAAGTTTTCTAGAACTTTCTGCTGAATGAATACTTGTTAACAAATTGGAAGTGTGACAAGTCCTTGCAAAGATGCTTACACTTCCCTGGGGGCTGTTCTAAGGCCCTAAACCCTTCAAATCCTAAAAGCAATGGATCTCTACACTGTAATGTTCCTCAATGTGTGGTCTGAGAACTACCTTCATCAAAATCACTCAAGCCTTGTTAAAAAGGCAGATCCCCAGCCCTAGACTGAACCCACAGGATCAGAAGCTCTGTACATGGACAGGTAGTCCAATGGTAGAAATAGGAATTGAGGTAAGCAGGTAGTAGTAAGAGTGGTGCTAAAAATAACCAATACTAATATGTGTTCTAAATATGCAGGAGGAATTACACTCAGCATTTACATGTACTGTCTCACTTAATCCCTCTTAATAGCCTATGTAAGAGACACATACAAAGCCACACAATTATTAGAGGGCAGGGAAAGGATTAAGCCCAGGGAGCCTGATCCCAGACCCAAACTCCTAACCACCTCCATGGAATATTGAGTGGAGGGGAGGCTTATGGAGAGAGGTCTCACTCCTGGATCCATCCGTGGGTAGTCTGGGCCACGCCATAAATTTTTCACTTTATTTTTCACCTGGACTCACTCAGGCCAGCATTCCGTGTAATATCATCCAAGCTGAAAGCACTTTCAAAGAATTCTGTTAGCTCACTACGTGTCCTCAAACTGCATATTTATGAAATTTGTCTGTAGTGGATTGACAACTGGTGGTGAACTTATAATCCCCAGCTGAACTGAGTAAATATGGTACTGGGTGTAGGAGGACCACCTGGGGATTGTTGCCAGCAGCATAAGAGGCAGAACTGGAGAAGAAGAA
>NW_004955408.1:9377036-9386417 GCF_000276665.1 Chinchilla lanigera | reverse complement strand
TGGTTCTTCTGAGCATCACTTCCTGACTCCAATGCAAATCCCTCAGCCTGCTAGCACAGATCCTTCATCCCATTGGCACAGACTTCCTAGATCCCACCACTGACCTTTGGGCCTTCACAGTGCAAACCAGCCTGCATGAGATACTGTTATGGGTTCTGGGCCTCCAGTTGGATTCATGAGAGGTATTGTTATGGGCTCTAGTATTCAGCTGGACTCATGCAGGACATTATCGTGGGATCTAGGCCCTCGGCTAGATTCCTTGGTCTACACTTTGTGGACAGAATTCCTGCACTCTTTTGTATACCATTCTTTGGGTAACTATTTAAATAATCTTATTCTGTTTTCCCTTGCAAAAATATCCCCCAAGCCATAACATTGTCTGAATACAATTGGATTAAAAGTGTCCCTATTACCAAAGGCAATAGGCCCTTCATGACTCCTGAGGACAAAGTTGAGATCATGCTAAGAGATTTGGGGTTACTTGCCTTCAAGAACCAGTGTAAGATTCTCCCAAGGGTGTCACCCCCGTCTGAGGTACTGAATTGCCCAGCCCTAGAGGTGAAGAAGACAAATGGAAGGGTCACTGCCCAGGTACTGTATTCTGTGGGAGATGTTTGCCCCAACTTGGAACAAGATGTGGACAACTTCTGCAATCGCTTACAAAGCCAGCTGTCTAGGACTCCATGATCGTGCAACCAGCCAAAAGGATCTTAATTTAAGGCATTGTTTGAATTAAGTGCACTTGTGTTGAGAGCAAGAGTGAGGGAGGGAGGAGGAGGAGGAAAAGAAGAAGGAGAAGGAGAGGAGGGGAGGCAAGGGGAAGGGAAGGGGAAAGGAGAGAGAGGGGAGAGGAAGTAAAGGAGGAAGGGGGAAGGGATGAGAAAGGGGAGGGAGGGGAGAAGAATGGAAGGAGGGGGAGAAAGGGAGGAAGAAATTAAAAGCAAAATATCAGCTGGCCCTGGGAATCATTAAAGGTCTCAAACACCAGGGAAACAGAGACCAGGTGCAGGCAATGCTGAGAAGGCACGTTGTTAGTCATGCATCGAAATGAATGGAAAAAACCCACTGACTTGGGGAGACATCCGTCCTGGAAATATTTAGTAGAGCATGGCCCCTGTTGAAGTCTTGGTGTGAGAATCTACCGTTCAATGTGCAATGGAAATATTTACCTTAGCGAAGCCTGATCACAGTGCAAGTTATACAATTTAGATACTATTTTTAGATAAATTATTTTTAGATAAATAAATGAATACAGTAAATCCTCAGTTCACAAATGCTTCTGATGTTGAATAATTAATTCAGTTTGCAAACAGAAGCATTTGACAAAATTTTGCTTCCTTTCACGAACTCTACAACAGGGGACAAACACAACCACAGGCAGCTTCCCCACAAGAACAGGCATGCAGCTCTCTTCCCCAGAATTGTGGAATGGATTTAGTTCGTGAACCAAAGTTCCACTGTATTTAAACCTGCCTATTTTTGTTGTTGTTGCACGTGGCTTTCTTTCACTATATAGGATTGTTATGGTTTGTGTCTGGATGTCCCCTCAAAGCCTCATGCAGCCATGGGGTGGGCTTCTAGAGTTTATAATTGATTTATGGTCCAGTGTTGGAATTATGGATGTGAGTGCTACACCCACCCTGGAGCAGGTAGTTTGCATACAGTGTTAGGGAGGGCGAGAGGCTTGCTCTTCCAGCTGCCACTCCTCCCTTTTGCTCTTGTTGCTTTTGCTGTCTTCTGCTGCCATGAACTGTTGCCCTCTGCCATGTGCCACTCTGCCTTGGAGTCAGCCAAATATGGACTGAAACCTCCACAAACTGTGAGCTAAATAAACCTTTCCTTCCTTAATTCTGGGCATCAGGTATTTTGTCTCAGCAACAAGAGAAAAGTAACCAGGACAGAATTTTGTACCAGAGAAGTGGGGTGGTTGCTGTGACTGTACCTGACCGTGTGATTCAAGAGCCTTTGGAAATGGCTTATGGGAAGTGTTTGGAAAGGATCAGAGATGTCGCCTTAAAGAGTAGAGCTGGGACACCTTTAGCTGTTCTGTATGGGAGGTTCTGGTCAGAGCTCAGAAGACCAGAAGGCTGATAGAAATCTTGCCAGTAAAGACCGGGTTTGGGAGGTTTCTGCTGGGAAGAAGGACTGCTTTGGTTGTTGGACTCCAGATGATGTGTGTTGTGGCTTGGCAGAAAGTTTGTCTGCATTTTGCTTGTGTCCAGAGACTTTGCCTAAGACTGAGATTAAGGGCAGTGGACTAATTAATGTGGCAGAAGAAATTTCAAGGCAGTTGAATGTTGAGGCAGTGGCATGGCTATTTTGGGGGCTTTTAGCCAGATTTATGGTGAGAATCAAAAGCAAAGAGCCCAGCAGGATGATTTAAAATGTTGTGAGTTCAGCCAGAAGGGAAGCTCCAGTAAAGCTGTGGATTGCAAAGATAGAGCTGAGATCTCCACTACTGAGAAGGAACAGGAGAATATAAAAGATGGCCTGAGAGCATAACTAGAAGCAGTAAGTCTCCACTCTTTTCAGCCTCAAACCTGCAAGACTGAAAGACTTTGCTCTGAGGAGAAAGCCACAGAGCCCCATGTTCCAGAATGGCAGTAGCCACACCAGGTTCCAGAATGGCGGCAGCATAGAGAATTTGTTCCTCAGAATTGGATTCAGAGTGCCCAGTGATCCAGGCACTTGACCCCTATGGCCAAGAGAGTAGAAAGCTTGGTTACTGCTCCAGGTGGAAGAAGACCTTGGCATCATCCATGTGGCACTGGTTTTAGGTACATGCAGAGTGCAAGAGTTCTGAGGTTAAAAATCACCTCTGAGGTTTGAAATCACCTCGATTTCAAAAGGCCTGGGAAGCCAGGCAGTGCACCCCTGAGAGGGCAGTGTGTGAAGCTGTGAGTGTGAAACCTAAAGTGCAGTGGAGAACTCAGAAGTTTGGAAAAGCCAGGAACATGGATTGTCTAAGGAAAGCTGCGAGGAAGGAGCAAAGCAGGCCTACGAGAGAAGCTATTGGAGCTATAACCACCAGAAGTGCCATAGGTGTGGAGACACAAGCCCTTTGGGGCTCACAATGTGCCACAGATTGCTTCAGATGCTGGACATGAAACTACAGGACTTAATACTTTCCCTGCTGGATTTTGGACTTGGTTTGGTCCCAATGAACTGTATCCCCTTGTTTGTACCTTTTGGAATGGTAACGTTTATTTTGTGCCATTGAATGTTGGAAATGTTTAACTTTTCATTTGTACAGGGGCTCACAGCTAAGAGTTTGCCTTACATCTGAGAGGAGACTTGGGACTTGGACTTTTCAACAATGCTGAAACTATTAGGACTTTGGCAACTCTTAGAGATGGACTAAAATGTCTTTTGCACAAAAGGATATACAGAAGTCTTTGGAGGGCCAGGGGTGGAATGTTATGGTTTGTGCCTGGACGTCCCCTCAAATCCTCATGCAGTCATGGGTGTGGGCTTCTAGAGTTTATGATTGATTCATGGCCCAATGCTGGAATTATGGGTGTGAGTGCTGCACTCGCCCTGGGGCAGATAGTTTGCATACAATGTAAGGGAGGGGAAGAGGCTTGCTCCTCCAGCTGTCGCTCCTCCCTTTTGCTCTTGTTGCTTTTGCTGTGTTCCACCACCAAGAATGGTTGCCCTCTACTATGTGCCACTCTGCCTTGGAGCCAGCCAAGTATGGACTGAAGCCTCCACAAACTGTAAGCTACATAAACCTTTCCTTCCTTAATTTTGGGCACAGACATTTTGTCTCAGCAATGAGAGAAAAGTAACCAAGATAAGGATGTTTAGCAGCATTGCTGGGCTCTGCTCACTCACTATATGGCAATAGCACCACCCTCCCCAACTGTGACAACCACAAGTGTCTCCAAAATTGCCTATTTTTAAATCTCACTTACTTTGGACCAAAGGATTGCATAGATCAATGGAGTTAGTGATGAGCTATCTTTGTGGGTATTAATGTAGAGAGCAGATGTGGAAAATGTTAATATTTTCAGTACTGAGGACAGAATCCGGGCTCTTCGCACTAAGCTACATCCCCGGCCCCTCTGTATTTCATCTTTTGAGACAGGGTTTCTCTAAATTCCCCAAGCTGGGCTTGAACTTGTGATCATCCTGAATCCCACGGTGTCGGGATTACAGGCAGGCACCACCACGCCTGCCTGAAAAATGTCAATTTTGAATTAGTCACTGAGAGGAACGAGTCCTGGAGTGTTTTCTGATGCTGAGCTTTATGTGGATGCTTTGTTTGGACTCATGCGTGAAAAGCCACGTATAAGCCATGTTCCCGGAGCTGCTACTAGGCTGGGAATTTCAACAGCATTAAAAGTCACTTTGTGAGTAAATCATCATGCATACACACTTCTAAGCTCTATGTGACGAGGCATTTATGTGGCTAAATTAGCTTCCTGTCTATAGTTGCCAATAGTAAGCTTAGTCATTTTTCCCCTTGTTAGTATTTTTGTTTATTTAACTTTCTTTTGTTAGTTGCTGAGCTGCTGTCATTTCTTTCCTTCTGTTATTTGTTCATTCATTATTTTGCGCTGATTTATTTGAGACATGTACATCATTTTGCATAAAGATAGCTATTTAGAGGTATATTTTCTGAGATTTTGACATTTTCTTTAAATGAGTTAGTCAAAAACTACCATCTTCTCTAGATATAAAATTCTTGGGTCACCAATGAACCCTACTGGAACACTGCAGGTCTTATCCTTCTGATATCAGGAAAAACTGAAACTAACTTGATTTATGTCCTTTTAAAATAAGAGGAATCAAAATACATCATGTATGGGTACAAATTCCCTACAATGAATATGATCATTCTGTATATCAAAAGTGTACCAATAAACTTAAAATAAATACATAAAATAATTTTGTTTTCTCTAATTTTCTGATAGGAAGCTTCTAGAACTCTCTGTTCATCCCTGAAATCTAAACTCCTTAGCCACATTTGTCTTGGCATAAACCCTACTTTAGATTTGCCTGCACAACTTAGGGACACACTCACTGCCTATCTCTCTGCATCCGTGTTTATGCTATCACAACAGAACACCACACACCTCATAGTTTGTAAACAGAAGCTTACGTGGCTTATGGTTCTGGAAGCAGGGAAGTCCCAGATCAAGGAGCTGCACCTAGCGAGGGACTTCGTGCTGCGCCACCCTGTGGTAGAAGGCAGAAGGGCAAACGGGCAGGGAAGGAGGGAGAGAGAGAGATTGATTCACCCTTCCCTCAGTAATCCCATTGTGGAGAGCTCTCATCACCTAAACGGCTCTTACCATTCCCACCTTCAACACCACTGCACTGGGGACTCGCTTGCAAACACGTGAACTGCAGGGGACACATTCATCATTCAGGCACTCACTGTATTGCTAGGTGTGTAGGGTATGTAACATTTATATTCATTTTGGGGCATTGGTACACGTGTATATTTTGATCATGTTCCGTTCCCTCCCTCCCCACCCATCTCCCTCTCGCCTTCCCCGACATTTCCATCTCCTGAAAGTCTGCCTTTTTGTTTCCTACCTTCGCTCCTTTGTTTAATTGTGTACTCCTTAACTGATATTTTAAACTTCTCATATGACACAAACCATGTGATATTTAACTTTCCATATCTGACTTATTTCACATATCATTATGCATTTCAAGATCCACCCGTCTTTCTGCAAATGGCTCCAAGTTTTTGTTGTTGTTGTTGCTCTCCATTTTTGGAAAGCTTTTTTTTAATTATTCAAGCGTTCTGGGCTTTTGTTTCTCTTTCAGTATGGGTAGGTTTTCTTCCTTATTCCTTCAGTTCCTTGCATATAATCCGTTTGCTCTGTCCGATTCAAGAGTTATTATTTGTAGCTTGCACCTGTGTCTTCTGGCTCCTTCATCTCTCCTCTCTATCATTTCCCTTGCACTGCATTCCAAAGGGGTTTCTGAATGTATCCCATCCCCTATTACATTTTCTAAGGCACAGACTCTACTCTCCCTCCTTCAGAAAATGATCTCTGCTGTGCTTTTTATTTTTTCATGCTTCCTGTTCATCCCAAGCATCTTAAGAAATGACGTCTTCCTTTTTATCTTATTCAGCATAAATGATCTCCTATATTTTGCATCTGTTCATGGAAAGATTTGCTGAAACAGAAGGACCTATAAATTATGTCTTTGCTTTCCTACACCCTGTGCTCCTGGAGAGCACGGAAATCTTGGAGTGAAAACGCAATTAAGCTAGCAACTGTTAGGGTTCAGATCTGGAGTGTCCCCAGCCACCTCACAGGGAAGGTGACTGGATCACAGGCGCTATCCTTGTCGGTAGAGTGGTCCACTGGTGCTCTCATAGCTGAACGTGCTGTTGAGAGACAGGGCCTGGTCCAAAGACGGAGGTCCCTGGAAGGTGCCGCTGCTTCCTTGGATCCTTCTTTCTCTCCACTTCCGGGCTGCTGTGAATTGAGCGCCTTTTCCTCCTCCGTGCCCCTCTGCCATCCCCTTTCTGCCTTGGAGCCAGCCGACCGCGGCTGAAATCATCAGCCCAAACAAGCTCTCCTCCTTTACGCTGTGGGTGTCGGGTATTTGGTCCCAGCGATGGAGAAGGGACGAAAAATGCCTACAAGGTCAGGAAGGGAGTTCCGAGCCAAGCAAGCATGGAGACACATGTCCTCACCAAAACGGACAGCCGCTCCTCACTCTAGTCAGAAACCTGGATAGTTCAGGGTGCTTACGTGTTAACAGCTAATTTGAGATTTTGGTTATGCCACGCACGTGTGTGGTCTCCATTCAGCCTGGGAGTGTTTCCCCACGTCCTCTGGGCTAACAGATCTGCTGACCTGGGTCTCTCTCAAGCAGATCCATTGGTCTCTCGCTTCATACCTGGCAGACAGACACCCTCACGTAGGAACTCCGATGCGGGGCTGCAGACCTCCAGTGTGGGATTTGAGGGTTGGACTGCAAAACCCTTGTGGTCCCTCCCCACCTCGGATCAAGGTTTGCTTGAGTCCTCCACTTTCTCTGGCTCTACTTGTGGTCGTCCCACCCCCATTCCTACCACTCTCCAAGGTCCTCCTCAGGGCCACCCCTTCCATGAAGTTCCTCATGATCTGTTATTCCTGTTTCACATCCTAGCCAAGCCTGCAGCGGGCTCTTGATACATATTTATTAAAAGGAAAAGTATCATAACTGGCACTTTAGATGTAAGAATTAGCCCTCCGGCTGCCCATTTTTCATATTAAAGGGATGGAGTAGATCCCTAAAGCCAGCTTCCCCTCACATCGGCACCGGAGCCCCCAGCGCTGACTTCAGTCTGGGTCCGGCTGTCCAAGCCTGGAACAGCTAGCCCGTTCCCTAGTTACCAAGTGTCTCTGGCGCCACCTGCTGGCCACTCACTGTGTCCACCAGACCAGGAATTGAAAAATCAATGCTCTGGAAAGGTGAGCATGTATTTGTTTAGAAGACAGAAAATCCTTGGGGCTCAGACAGACCCCAGGGCTCAGACTGGACATGACAGGAAGGGCTTCCCAGGAAAACCTCCTCTCTGCTCTCTTTCCTTTGCTGCCTGGAGGGGATTCAGTTTTTCTTTATTGTATTGTAGCCACTGTGTTAGACGCAGGAGAACAACCAGACCAAGACGCGGTCTCCACCACCTAGCAAGTTCTGTGCGGAGCCTACTTCATTACTTCGCGAGAATCCCGCCACCGAAGGAGCGGTGCTGACAGGGCACAACCCTGTGTCAATTCCTTCCCACTCCTTGGTCTCCTGGAGCTCTGACAACGGGACTTACTTCTCTCTTTCCTCTGGTTCCGAGACCCACGGAACTGTGAGTCCAATGCAGTCCTTCCCATCCACTGTCCACGCTCGCTGGCCAGTCGCCCCTCCACGGTGTGACTGCTGAGGCCGTGAAAGGTGGCCAGTCCAGTCTGAGATGTCTTCAGATGCAAAATGCGCACGAATTTCAAAGTGAAAACGTGCATATGAAATAGCAGCTTTCGCTTCACCTTGATTCTAGGATCATATTTCAAATATACCGAGTTAACAACGTTATCAAAGTTAATTTGACCAGTTCCTACACTTTCACTGTGGCAGTAGAAAATTTCAAATTGCAGAAGTGGCCCACATTATATTCCCATCAGACAGCACTGATCCAAGCAGCTGAATGCTTGAAACATACAGTTACTTTAAGACAGCGGTGGTGCCATAGCACGGGTGCAGAGCAGGCGTGCAGAACCCTGTCTGTGGGCACAGGAGTGAAGCGGCCCCAGCACAGCCAAAGCAGCACAGCACTGGATACTCAGGCTTCATTGCAGTGTTGGCACTTTGCGATAAGTAAGTGGGTTTGGGGTTGCAGTTTGGGCACTTGGTCTCTAAAGGGTTCACCATCACTGTCGTATACAGTCAACCCTCTGTACCTGCAGGGTTTTAGATGCAAGAATACAACTAATCGGGGTGTAATAGTGTGCACCTGTAATCCTAGCCCTCTGGGAAGTTGAGGCAGGGGAATCTCAAGTTAGAACTCAGTCTGGGCAATACAGTGACTCCTCAAGGCCGTGTCTCAAAATAAAAAATAAAAAAAAGAGCTGAGGATGTAGCTCAGCATGAAGGCCCTGGGTTCAGTCCCTGGCTTGGAAAAAGAAATAGTAACCATAATGATAATTCAACAAACCCTGGTTCACAGAGATTTAGAAACAATGGTACTAGCCATGTACAATTTGTCTTGTCACTGTTGCCTACACGATACAGTATAAAAACTATTTGCTTAGCATTTATTTTGCATTTGCTACTATAAGTAATCTAGAGATTACCTGACACATAGGGGAGCTGTGCAGAAATTACATGGCACCATGCCAGGTTACATAAAGGCCCTGGGCACCTCCAGAGGATTCTGGAATCAATCTCCCTCAGCCAGAAAGAAGAGCATCTCTAAGAGCTTTTTTTGTTTATTTTGTCCTTTTTTGTCTGAGCCCCTGTGGTAGATAAAATGGCACGTCTCTTGCTCGTAGGACTGGTACTGTGATATGTCCGGATCTTGGGATATTGGAAGTGGATCTCCTGGAGCTAGACTCAGCCCAGCCAGGAAAGCTCTTGAAATCTTCTCTAAAAGATTTTGTTTGGGTCTTGTGTTTTATTTATTTGTTATTTGAGATAGGCTCTTTGCCAAAGTGCCCAGGCTGGCCTCAAACTTGTCATCCTCCTGACTCAGCCTCCCATGTAGCTGGAATTGCAGGCATGCATCCACATGCCCAGGTAAAAGATGCAGATAGAAACCATTTCAAAGAGCTGTGAGCTATGCTGGGAGGACATATGGTCCAAAACTATAAATAATGGAGTGGGAGCAATTCAAGAACTACAAATGACCACATGATTACCATATATATATATATATATATA
>NW_004955408.1:9303638-9376161 GCF_000276665.1 Chinchilla lanigera | reverse complement strand
TGGTTTCACCAGTCTGCATTCCCACCAGCAGTGGAGAAGGGTTCCTATTTCTCCACAGCCTCGCCAGCATTTGTTATTGGTTGATTTCTTAATGCTAGCCGTTCTTCCTGGGGTAAGGTGGAATCTCAATGTTGTTTTAATTTGCATTTCTCAAATGGCTAATGGTGTTGAACATTTTCTCATGTATTTATTTGATCATAGCACAGTCTTATTTAAAATGATGGTCAGGATTGGCCAGGGTATATGGACGTCAGGACTTCCTGTATCTCTTACTTGGGAAATTGGAATTCACACACAACCTTGGTAGCAGGCATGTTAGTGACCAAGTTCAGCAACCTTAGGACTGCGCATGTCCGCTGCGGCCACAGTTCCATTCCCAGCGATCCTGTGGACACTAAACATCACTGCTCGTTACAACTTCCGCCTCGTAGAGATGTCCTTTGCCTTGAGAATTATAACATCAAACCAAGGGATTTTTTTAATTCTGGCATATTGAGGAAATGGAGTAGTATGCTGCCAGGAATACATTAGAGTATTTAAGGATAGACTTTTCCTTCCCTGCCGACTTCCTTGTCCTACTCAGTTCAGCCCATGCCAAAGAGATCAGATCACACCTCCTCTGAAATCCTCAGAGGCTCCACTTGGGATTAGGAATGTCTATGGCCCTAGGGTCTGGGCCTGCCTCTGCCTCCTGCTCCACCTCTCCCAGCCCCTTCTCTGGCTATACTCTCAAGCTGAAAAACTGGGCGCTGAGATTTTCCTGTCATCCTGCAGTCTGCACGACCCTGCCAGCGCCCATCCCGCACTCTCCTAGCCAAGGCCTCCTCTGCCGAGAGGACTCAGCTGTAAGGACCGCTTCCCCCGGGAAGCCTTTCTCTAGCCCCTCGGTCTAAGTGAGATCTCTTCGCTCCCCAGCCTCCTACCGCCTTGTCTCTTCTCCATGCGATTCATCCCAGTCTCTGCATTTCCTGCTGGCATTTGCTGTTGAAGTTCAGTCTCCCGGCTTCCTGCATGATTCACACCTGGCAGGTACCAGAGGCTCCTAAACTGTGCATGGGGGGTAAATGTGTGGCCCAACCAGGTTATAAAAGAGTATACATAATGAGCATCTAACAGCAATAAGTACGTACATAGACTTAAAATTATTTCTGGGCATACAAATAAAAAAGACAAGGAGAAAATCCAAGCAACTCTGTCTTTTATCCAAATTTCACTTTTCTTCTTTATCCAGATTTTCTGTGGTGAATATATCTAACTTTCAAAACTGGGGGAATGATTATTTTTTTTAATGATGACAAAAACCAAAGACTTTGGCTTGAATCTCAACACTTAACAACTTGATCTTGGAAAAATCAAACCCTCTAATTATAAATGGGGAACAAGAACAGAAGCAATATAAAATTGTATATAGATTTGTGTACACGTTTCAGTAGTTATAAGAGGTGATAAGGGTGAGGGGCATTTTTCCAGTGGCTGAGTAGCTTGTAAATACCACAAGAAATGGATAGTTATTTGAGTAGCTACAGCCTGTGCTTTTTGCGATCTTTTTTTGGTTTGGAGTTTTGTTGTGTTGTGTTTTGTTTTGTTTTGTTTTGTTTTGTTTTGTTTTGTTTTGTTTTGTTTTGAGACAGGGTCTCACTAAGTCACCAAGTTGCCCAAACTGGATTCAAGCCTGTGACCCTCCTGCCTCAGCCTGCCACAGTGCTGGGATTACGGGACTGTGCCACCATGCACGGCTGGGGCCTTGCTTTTTGTCTGTAGAGCTGACAGTTGTAATGCCCAGTGTGGTGAAAAGCCACAGAAGATGCAGACCAAGGGTCCCACATGGCGGTGAAGTAGAGGACTTTTACAAGAATAGGGCTTTCTCCTCTCCTTTCCTCTCTAGGACCCTGGCACGAGTTCCCAGCGGGAGTAAAGTGTGCAGTGCTTGGGAGGCGTGAGAATCTCAACTTGATGAACTCCAGCAATGAGGAGCACCTTCCTTGGGTGCTTTCTCTTCAGTCTTGCCCTTGTTGAGGGCAACTTTCTCTTCCGAGAAGAGGCACTGCGGCTGAGATTGACACTGCCTGCTCACTCAGCTTCATCCGTCCACAGTCACTAAGCACTGCCTGTGTGGCAGGTGCGAGGCTGGGAGGCCAGGCTGGAACAGCTGGGCCAGGCACTGTCCCTCCGGCAGCAGCACATGGCCTAGTCACGGTGATCCACACTGCTGCGTCCCTTCGGCCACCCCAGCACTGCCAACTCCATCACTCCTTCCTGCGGGTCCCCACTCTGGCCATCTTAGCCTTGATCCCACTGAGCTGCAGCCCACTCACCCCGGGAGCTTTTCTTTTTTAAGCTGCAGTCTCCTTGAGCGGGTAGAGTTTGCCTGGAATCCGCGACCGCAGCACAAGTCTCTCATAGACGCTGCTCAGTAAATGAGCAAATGAACAAATGCTTTAATTGCCCAAATCATTTCATGAGCAAGTGCCAGTCAAACAGTGAAGGTTACTGAAAAGGCAAATGTTCGCTAGGACAATTCAATGGGATGTTTGCTGTCTTTGTGTATGTGCCTTTCTGTGTGTGTGCGTGTGTGTATGTGTGTGTTCTTTCCCTAGCAGGCAGCTGTCCTACACAGATGCTTATATTCAGTGGCCCCAAAGAAGGTTACAGCTCACAGAGTTCCACTAGGGTCTGAGATTCGCTCCTAAGGGAGTTGTGATGGTTGATTGATGGTGTCAACTTGAATAAGAGAAACTCAACTAAATTGGCCCAGTAATTCCACACCATAGGGTGACATGGGGGGAAATGAAGGAGGACAGATCTGCTTCTGTTTCTTCAGAAGAACTCATCTTCCCCTTCACCTTGGACGTCATCTGCTGGCTTCCAGAGCAGACTCCAGCTTCCAGTGCAGATCCTCAGCCTTCTAGTGTAGACTCCTCAGCCCTCCATTGCAGACCCATTGGCCTCCTCACATGGACTCTCATGGAACACTGCAGTGAGCTCAGACCTCTGACCAGATCCTTCAGTCTCCAATGTGCAGACACCCTCTGCACTCTCCCTCACCTAACTCTTACAATGGCTTGGCCATTGTAAGCCAAGCTTGTAAGTTCTTACATATTTGTATATCTTATATCTGTTTCTTCAGGAAACAGTGGTACAAGAGGTAATTTCACTTGTTGAAGTCTACAATCGAGGACATAAGTTCATCCATACCACCAAATCATCTTGCCACAAGGTGCAAACCTGATCAAAACTGTTGAACACAGTAGCTTCATCAACAAGAGAATACCCACAGTGGGGAGGTTGATACAGTGAGAAACAGGAGAAGGAATGGGAGATGATTAACCCTAAAGATACAAACTTCAGAGGAGATACAATAACTGACCTCAACTATCAATAACATCCACAGTACAGAAAAAAAGTGATATATTGCCCACATGGGCTGTCAAGGTCAAAGCCAGGGCCCACAGATAAGTGTTAGAGAGAAGCATCTTCTTGGCTTCATAAAGAGGCTCCTGCCAGGAAATTACCATAACAATGCAAGTGAGCGACTCCAGGTCAAAGACAGGAACACAGAACAAAACCACCTTTGAAGGCTGTTTTCAAAGTTTACAAAAACAGTGTGGGCATACCCAGGCTGAGGGTACAAAAGTGAACTGTTTAGCCCCCTGCGTACCAACTAAGAATGCTAAACCTAGCATCCTGTAAGACTGCCTTCCTCAAATTGATGGGCTGATGGCCCTCCACACAGGCCTTGGCTTTTCAGCCACTTACCTTGCACATTAAATAGCTCTACATAGCTTTTTTTTTCTTTGTTCTCTGAGCTCTGCTTATCTTGAATGCGGGTAGACCTATTCGACTCCATAAGGCCTAGCTAACATCTCTACAAAGAATGCTTGTGAATCACTGCTGGCCACAATTATCTCTCCAGTCTTCAACATTGGTATAACCAGGGCGCCTCTACTTTAACTCTTGGCCTGGTCATTGCAGCTCTTGAAGTATTGATGTTCTGCCCTCCCGCTAGATTCCAGTCTCCACACATCACCGGGGCCTCTCTACTTTTGGACTTAGCATTTCAACTCTTCAAGTATTTTTATTTTGACCTCCACTTAGAAGTTAGTCTCCTTAAAGGAAGATAAATGTGCTCAACAAACCAACCTAGTGCCATGCACTGAACAAACACCCAGGAGGCATTCACAGATTGGGCACTGCTGGGTGTAAAGACAAAGACCGAAGGAAACCCATCCCATCAAGGTCTTGGACAACATCTGTGTTTTTTGAGCACAGCATTTGCCATCCATCACAGAGGAAATCAGAACGGGACGAAGTCAAGTAAAGTACAAGGTCATCCTCAGGAGCCCCAGAGACTCCATTCTCCAAGGTTGGAATGTTCTCTTCCTCCGCGAACAGTACACCAGATGGCCTCCTGAGTCTTGGCTCTCACAGCTTAACTCTAATTACAGTGTTAGTTAGCAATGAGTTTGGTGATTCAAAATCACTAGTAGATTCTGCGCAGGCGGCCAGGCTTTTCTTCTGCTCTCACTAAGAACAGCATGGCTTTGTCATCAGCCTCATACTTGCTTCCTGTATTATAATCGCTTAGCTGTTTAGAAAATGAAATGAGCCCAAGACTACCAAGCCTAGCTGAAAGCAGCGAGCTCTCCAGGAGATGGGAGGCAGCAGCAGCCAGATGGCTAAGTAGCCTCTGATGATACTGCAGTCAAACTGGGAGGCACAAATCAAGAAAGGCTCCTGGATTGTACAAACACCACACACCAGGTGTCAACTCAGAGGTGCACTTGTGTTTGCCTAGATGTTTTGTGAATATAGCTGGGAAGAAACTCCTAAAATTAAGTCCTTGAAATTGTGAACGTTGGAGAGAACTTTTCAAGGTCATCCAGACTAAACCTTTCCAAAGGTACAAGAGCCCCAGTGGAAGAATTCACCCAAGTTCTGTTCACTCAAGCTTTCCTCAGAGGAAACTCCATCTCCAGAGGCAGTCCATGTGGGGACAGTTATTATTAGATTTGTTTTTCCTAAAATACTCAGCATCTCAGCTTCACTCTTCTAGACTCACTCTTGTTATATTTTCCTAGCTATGCAGGAAAAGGCGGCGGAGTTAGGGGGGCGAGGGGTGTTTTCTTCATTCATAGGCAAACTCTTTTCAAGAAATTAAGGAAGCTTTTAGTTCCCCCTAAATTTATATCTTTAAATATCCCCGAGTACTTAACTGCTCATTACTTAATTTAATCTTGAATTTCTGCCCTTGCTTTCTCAAGACTTTCTCCTGGGGAATCAGTTCCTTTGCTGAGTGGGGCTGATCCGGTTCCAGCCACCTGACCTGATTCTCTGGCCGTATTTGATTGGTCCAGGGCAAACACGTGGTGTAGTCTAGATACCCATGAGCACCTGCGCCATCGGACTGATGAGGAAGGTGAGCGAGGCCAATGAGGAGTGGGAATTCCCACTCCTGAGAAGTGGGAATGGGAAAGCTGAACGACTGGGAAGCTGGAGCGTCATGCAGAGCCCGGGCAGGATGAGCAAGCGAGCAAGGAGCATGTAAGGAAAGATAGGACAATAGGGCAGATACCGAGAGAGAGAAATAAAGACATGTAAAGAACAGAGACTGCGATGAAAGAGGGATCATTTCTACCTTCCTTAAGACTTGAAATGAAGTATTTCCAGCACCCCAGGAAACTACAGCCTTTCAACAAAGGAGGACAAAAACCTCGGATGCTGCACTACAAGTTTCCTCCTTTCCACTTTTGGAAGGCAATCATACATTTCTATTCAAATCCAAAGGTGGCTTCTACAACTGTGCTTGCCTGTACATTACAAAGTCTGTAAGTCTAAAGGAAAACATCATGCTAGCTTCAGCAGCACATTTACTAAATGAAACATCTAGAAGCAATAACACGTGTGCAACAGTGCAGACATTCATTCTGTGTGCTGTGGACACAAAACTATGGTAGTAACCTTCCATGACATCAGTGTAGGAGATAAACGTCACATACAGCAGAGCTAGCTGGGCATAGTGGTGCACACCTGTAATCCCCGTGAGCATGGGAGGAGGAGGAGGCAGGAGGACTGCAGGTTGAAGCCCAGTGTGGGCAACTTAGCAAGAATGTCTCAAAATAAAAAAATTTAAAAGGGCTGCAGATGTAGCTCAGTGTGAAGGCCTTAGGACCTGGGTTTAATCCTTAGTAGAGTAACACACACACACACACACACACACACACACACACACACACACTACAAAACAAAACCAAAAAATACACACATAGTAGACTGTCCCATGTTAAAGTTGAAGATATGGAGAGGAGGAGAGGAGGCTTTTACTTTTTACCTTGGTTCCTTTCTATGCTTTCAGAATCTTCCAACAAAATATATTCAGTATTTTTTAGTCAAGAAATGTTATCTGGGCAAGGGAATTATTGGGCAATGGAATGACCAGCCAGTTTTAATGTTCTTTCTTATACTTTTGACTATGAAGAAAGCTTTGGGTTTTTATTTTTAAAAAATAAAGAAGGACATAATGAGAAATTAAAGGTTGAATATGTGCATAAATGATGTGGGAATACAGGGAGAGATTCTCCTTGATTGAGAAGCTCTGGAGAAGCTGCTACTTCAGTGAGGTTATGATGGCTGGAAACATTAAGTGGGTCACTATATGGGGAGAATGCCTTTCAAGGAAATGCAAAAGATACAGTGAAAGCAGAAAGGCATCACTCTAGGTGGCACATTCAGGTGAGCAGAACAGCTTGGCTGAACCCTGACTGTAGGACAGGGACCCCCAGAATAGTCACTCAGCCCAAAGAGTGCAGGGATTGGACATACGGGTTCTTAAGCAAAGGATAGTTGTAGCCAGAGGTTTTCTTACAGTGGTGGGAAAGAGAGTGGAATTAAAGAGAAAGAGCTCTGAGCCAGGGTCAGTGGTTGAGGTCATTGCCAAGGTGTTTCAGAAGGTCCTTCCCACAAAGGGACAGCTTCCTTTGTGCTAAGTCGGCATTGTGCAAGCTGAATTGCCATTCAACAGATTTGGTATCTATCACTCTGAAAAGTGTTTCAAGACACCAGTGACTGTATATCTCATGTATCTCTTTCATTTATTTTAACCCAATTGTGCCATCCAAATGTTGGGTTGCAAACTTAAATTCAAGTATTTCTGGTTTCCTCTTCAGGGGGAGTGTAAGAAGCCAAATCTAATTAAGTCTGTAAGCTTGAAGGGAGAAGTGAGATCCAAATACAGACAGCATCAAAACATTTTAGCTATGGTTTGACCGTGCATGGAATGGTGGTGAGCATGGTGGAAACTAGATCTGCAGCTTGGACTTGTTCCATACAGGTAGATTATAAATTCTACTCTCTTTTCTAAACCAGGAGTTCTGAAATATTGCTGTTTAGCTTTGGTCAGCTGAAAATATGTACTCCTCCCAAATTACAAAACCCATGTGACATTACAGAAGTATCCAGGCATCAGAAATCAGATTTGCACCAAGAGGCTACAATTTATTCCAACCCATGGCCAACTTGCCACGCATCCAACACAGCCCGGCAAAAATCTGTCACTTCTAGATCCCAAGATTTCTTACAGCAAGGTGAGCCACAGCCACGGAAACAGATCAGCCTTTATTTCAAATCTAATCTCGTTAGCCAGGTGTGGTGGTGAATACCTGTGATCCCAACACACTAGGAGGCTGACCCAGTTTCAGTCCAGCCTGGGCAATTTAACAACTTAGTGAAACCCTGTCTCAAAATTAAATAAATAAATAAATAAATAGGGCTGGGGGTGTAGCTCAGTCCAAAGGCTCTGGGTTCAATCTCAGTACCCCAAAAGACATTTCTCCTCCTCTCCTCCTCCTCCTCCTCCTGCTGTCCTCCTCCTCCTTGTTTTATCAGCCAATAAGTTGTCCAGTCATGGGAATAAATGTTCAACAACATTAGTGTCCATACAAGAGATGGCAAGACGGGGGCAAGGACACGTGGCTGTGCATGCAGAAAGGAGAGCATTTCAGAGATGAGAATTACAATATTTGATGTCTGGGAATAACCAGTGAGAAAGGGAAGGAACAATGGTGATGGTTTCATTCAATCAACAACTCTACACTGTATGCGCACCGTGCGCTCAGCCTGGTGCTGGGCTGGAAGGTTACAGCCGAAAAAGATATCATCCCTCTCACTCTCTGGTAGCTGCTATGGACAAGGAGGAAATTATAGCAAAGTGGAAGGAAGAGATGATACTTGGCAACAGCTAAAAGGAGAATTCTACCATAGCCTGGAGGCATCAGCAAAGATTTCCAAGAAGAATCAATATTAAAGTTGCGACCTAATGAGGTACTGGAAAAAAAATTACCCAGTGAATGGGCAATCACAAGCCATGGGAAGTAATTCAAAGCAGACGCTCTGAGTCAGACTTTGCTGATTCAACACTTAACTTTACCCCTTCCCAGTTGTATGGTCTTGTGCAAGTTCCTAACGGTGTTTGCCTCTTGTTGGCCTTGTATATGAAGTGGAGATGGAAAGTCCTTCCTCATGGAGCTGTGGTAAGGACAAATTAGATGAACAGAGAGCTCTTGGCCCAGTAACTGGCACATGGTGACACTTTGTTATTAAGAAGCAACTGCAAGTGCAAAGGTCAAAGGTAAGAAAAATCATGGCAAGTTCGAGAACAGTTCAGTGTTGGCAGAGCTTGGGGAAGTGGTAAAGGATGAGCCCACCGCAGGAAGCAAGTCCAGGAGGCACCGTCAGTAGGACATACATGCACAAGTGCGTGCACAGTGACGCCGCTGGGCCAGACGCAGACCTGAGAGTGCTAAGTTTGCTCCTGAATGTTTCCACAGGCCCATGTGCTACAGGCTTGGTTCCCAGCCTGCTGCTGTGGGAGCAGGGCCTAGCGGGAGGTCTTTAGGTCACCAGAGGGTGTGTCTTTTTAAAGGGAATCCATGGGACATGAGTCTCTTCCTCCCCCACCCCCAGCCATGAGTTGAGCTGAGTGGCTTTGCTCTGCCACATATGCCTGCCTGCTGTGATGTGCCACTTCACAAGCCCAAAAGAACCTCCGAAATAAGCCTTCTCTTTATACATTGATTATCTCCAACATGTGTTTCAGTGACAGAAAGCTGACTGACAGAAAGCCAGAGCAGTCCTCTGGGAATTAAGTCACAGCAATGACTTGACAGTCACCTTAGGACCCTTCCCTGAGGTGCAGACTTTTGCAGGAGGCAGAAACAACGGAAATGAGATTCAGCTAAGAGCTGGAAAAGCTATGACGCTGAATAAGCAGCACAGAGGAAGCTGAGTCTGTGGACAAAAGCTTTCCGAGCAGGGCCAGGTCCTGTGTGAAGAGTAGACAGAGGGAAAGGACACCTCAGCTTTTCACAGAGGCTTCACTTCTGATCCGGCCACTTCTGCGTGACAAAGCCACTCCTCTCCCAGTACCTTAGTAAAGAGGGGGATGGCTTAGCTTGGTCATTCTCAGCCCAGGAGCCATGAACTCCCCACATCCATGAAGATATTCACGGAAAGTCAGAGTCTGTTCTCAATATGCTTGTCTAACACCTCTAGGCAATAAGCTCTTGCAAGCTGATCCAACTCCAATGGGCACTGCACACTGTTAATTCATTTATAAAAACTGGGAGGACAGAAGCTGGGGATTTAGCTCAGCAGCACAGTGCCTGCCTGGCAAGCACAAGGTCATGAGTTCGGTTCCCGGTACTGGAAAAAAACAAACAAAAAAAAAAAAAAAAACTGGGAGGACAAAATAATTGGAACTTATTAAATGGAGTTTGGACAATGAATAATAAAAACAGTAGACATGAAAACGCCAAAATGAAAGCTTGATGAGGCCCCACCAGCGCTCACTTTCTGAGATCCTGCCTTCTCCTAGGCAGATATCTGCTCCACACATGTATGTGGCCTGCAGTCAAAAACACAGAGCCGAGAGCTGGGTTCAAATCCCAGGCCTGGTGTTTGCGAGCTGAATGACCAGAGAAAAATTGCTTAACCTCTTTGAATCTTCATTTCTTAATATGTAAAACTGAGATTAAAATTGCATTTTTCTTGACTCAGTGGCTGCAGGAAATGAGATAATACAAACTTTATAGTCATTTGCATACCCCGCCTTGATCCTTGCAAATGTGCAGAAAACCTGAAATGTACATTATTTATATTTTTCTTTAAGTTAGTCCATGTTTTTACTTAAAACTGTGATGTTCAATGGGCAGTTTTGCATTGCTACCATGAGTGAACCCCCAGTATCACTACACATTTGTAGTAACATGATATCAATAAAAACTGTCATGAGATATTTGTCCTAACCAATAATAATTAAAATGCTTGTTAAATTCGAGTGAAATACTAATTTCCTACTGAAAGCCCTGTGCCGAGGGCCTCCTTTCCATTCAAGTGGGTATAAGGCTTGCTCTGGAAGTAATCAGGAAGCTCAAAGGAACAGTCCAGCACCATGCAACCCCCCAGCTGGGTGTCACCTCATATACTCTCGTGACATTCCAGTCACGTTCAGGGGACACCGAGATGATGCATTCGGAGCAGTTACCACT
This sequence comes from Chinchilla lanigera, assembly GCF_000276665.1. Lineage (NCBI taxonomy): Eukaryota > Metazoa > Chordata > Mammalia > Rodentia > Chinchillidae > Chinchilla > Chinchilla lanigera. The sequence continues at coordinate 9,365,620 of NW_004955408.1, read as the reverse complement.
GGTCTGAGGAATCTGAAAAAGCGTTCATTTTTATTATTATTGCTGACAAAGTTGACTGTTGCTGGGCCGGGAGTGGTGGCGCACGCCTGTAATCCCAGCACTCGGGAGGCTGAGGCAGGAGGATAGCTGTGATTTCGAGACCAGCCTGGGCTACAAAGTGAGTGCAAAGCCGCCTGAACTGCATAGCGAGACCCTGTCTCAAAAAGACCAAAAAGAAAAAAAAAAGTTGACTGTTGCTGAACTAGTTGACCCTGACGTGTCCCTTGCCCACTCCAAACCACACTGAGTACTGACAGCTTGGCCATATCCCTGCAGAAGCCTCTATAAGTGCCTTTGTCATTTGCTTCCTCCTGTCCTTCCATCACTTAGGCACTACTTCCCCTATTGCACATCTTTAATTCCTTCATTCCTTTTTGTCCACTTCCATAGTGACCACCCATCATCTGGCCTTGGTTCTTACAAAGCTCTAGCAACACTGAACTTCCAAGGTACATCCGGAAACACTGCTCTACAAAACCTTTCCTGATGCCAACCCCGTGCCAGACAAGACTGACAGCCCTCCGTAGTGGGCCTCAGGTCACCTACACGAGCTTTTATTTTATAATCGCCTTGCTCTACTGCAGTGTTAGGCTTATCTGTCTTCCCTACTCAATTACACATTTCTAGAAGCCAGGGAATAGACATTCACTTTTGTGTCCGTTAGCTCATAGTAGATGCTCAATTCAGTTTTCATATATGGTTATTAAAAAAAAAAAACAATAGAGCGTGTGGCCCTGATGAATCACATTGCTTCCAACTTCCTGATTTCCTAAGAAGAAGAAAAGCCAGATAATTCAGGCAGACTTTCTGTTGTTGTTTTTTTTTTTGGTTTTTTCTCCGGTACCAGGAACCGAACTCACGACCTTGCACTTGCCAGGCAGGCGCTTTTGCCGCTGAGCTAAATCCCCAGCCCCCAGGCAGACTTTCTGTACCTGCCCTCCATACACCATCCGTGGTATCGTCCCCATATTACAAATACCCAAAGACTCTGGCCTTCACAGGAACCTCCGTGGCTTCAAGCCAGGAGACAAACAAGTCTGAGAATAAAGAAAAATAAATAACAGCAGCAACGTCTCGTACTTTGAGGTCTGGGAAATGAATTCCAAATGGGAGCTGAACTCAAAACCAAATGTTTGGCTTTCAGTGACAACCAGCTACTTGGCTGGAAGCCTCAGACCCCTCCTGAGACCGTTTAGAAAATGTCGGCCCAGAGCTCTTCCCGAGCGTGGCTGTCTCCTCTGCACCTTTCTTACAAATGGAAGAAGTTACTGCCAAGAAGAAAACAATCAAGCTCTCCACCTACTCCCTCAAGGTTATTGCTTGGGATTGATGCCTCCCTACCTTGGGAAGTTTCCAAATAGTTCCTTTAGAATTAGGTTGTGTTTGGGAAAGGGTTTACTCAAGCCAAAGAACACCTGCCCCTGTGTGTGTCTCACATACACACACAATCACACTCATGCACGTACATGCACACACATGCAAAAATTGGACTTGTAGCCTGGCTATTGGGATTCCCCAGAAATCTCTGTCTGCCAATGGAACTTACATGCCTTCACCCTGGGGACAAGGCGAGCATCTAGAGAGTGGCTGAATTTGAGAAGAGAAGGCACCTGAACAAGCTCTAAGGTGCACAAGGAGAGGACATGGGGGGAGGGACGTGGAAGGCAGAAGAGAACATTCTCCTTGTCCCCAACTCACCTAGAGTAGGTTTTGGTAAAAAATTTTAATAGTGCTGCTCCTGGATGAGACTATGGAATTATTTACCCATCCTTTCTCCGCTTTAATAACTTCTCAGGCCATGTACTGTAAAGCCAGGTTCAAGGCGTTGGTTCTCATTTCCAGAGCTACAACATATGGCCTTTGCCCTTTCCTTCCACTGAGGCCCTCAGTTGCAAGGTATCCATGACAACATACCCAGGCCCCCTTTGTGGTTATGCTTTCTTATTACAGACAGAGGAAAGCATCAAACTCAAACTATGCACAGCCAGGAGAACATAAACCTGGGAGAGTTACAGTACTTAGATGAGGAGTAGCATTACCAACCAATGTGCACAGGTTTGGGAGTGACCAACCCAAGCTGGGCTGCAAAATTCTTCCCATTTCTGAGCATCCATTTCTTATCTGTGAAATATGGATATGGCCTCTCTTAAAGAATGGATTACAAAGATTACATTCAAGGAAGAAATATGGATATGGCTTGTCTTAAAGGATGGATTATGAAGATTACATTCAACAAGGTAACATAGGTACTGCACAGATCCCATTACCAAGTAAGCATTCAACAAATGAATGTTAAAAGAATGAATTCCCTTGTTCTGATCCCCTCTTAAGGGAATTCAGGCAGACATTGGACTCGCTCCTGAAGGAGTGTGCTCAGCTCCCAGCTTCTATGAACAACTCCCCGTCATCCTCAGCCTAGCCCCAGGACACAGATTCCGGGACATGCTGATCCCAGGCTGTGCTCAGAGGTAGGGAGAAGGAGCCATCAGTGCAAGAAAAGTGGTGCATCACCCTTAGAGAATTTAAGAACAATAAAAGTCCATCTGATTTTATTATCACCACACACGAGCAATTCTAAACAATGTCAGTGATGAAATATACCTCCTCACCCCACCACCCACGCTTGGTACACCAGTGCCCTTGGGACAAAGGGATGCTATACTATGTTTCAGTTGAATCCCTGCCTGGCCTAAGCCTCCATCTGGATGGGTGAGAAGTCAAACCATGGGCCTCTTCCAGTACCAGAGGAAATCTCCTAAATCTTTGTCTAGATCCATAATCCAGGGAATGTGCTGAGCATCTAGTCTAAAATGTTTTAAGAAAAACACAGCGTGATTATAAGAGGTAAGGTTTCTTTAAGCCAGAGAGTCTACACAAACCCAGAGCAGAATAATGGCTCCAGCTTACCAGAGAGACTCTCTCTCTTCCTCTTTCCTTCCTCTTTGTTTGGTGCTGTTCAGCGGTACTGTTATTTCCATGAAATTTGAAACTTGATCCCTGGGAGACTGGAGGCCTCTGTTTAATTTCTGCGTATAGTGGTAAAAGGAAATACTCATGCATGTGTGACAGAAATGGAGAAGCTCTCTAATTAAGCCCTTCTAAATGAAGAAAGGGGTGCTCAGAGCAGTAGAAGGATCAGTCCAGGGTCACACAGCAAGTGAGCAGCAAAGAGAAAAAATGAGCCCCTCACTGTGGCATTGCCAGGACTGGACAGTGTACGTGACGCGCTGAGCTCTGGGCTATCACAGCATAAGCACTTGATGAGCTCTAACCACTACTTTCCCTACTCCAGACTTTGGAGTAGTTCTTCCCATCACCCAGTTCAGTGTCCAGCATGAGGTGAGTGCTTGTCAGATGTCTGTGGAGTAAATAAAATATCTCTGTGACCATCCAGCCTCTGCATGAGCATCTCCAGTGGGGAACACCCAAACCCCCCCACCCTTGTCGAAGATGCCCCGCCCACTTCCGGTTCCCTCTATTACACAGCCCTACCTTCTAACAAATGAGTCCACCTAAAGCAATGTTCCTCCAGGTCCCATGTGTCCATTGGTTGGTCCTAGATTTAATCTCCCTATCACTGAGTCTTTTACAAAGAGATTTGGATATTAAATCACAACGCGTTGGTCCTTTGGAGAGAAATCATCTAATTAACTTTACTGAGTGTTTAAAAAAATTATCTTTTATCAGTCATTTACCTCAAGAAAGACGAAGTCAGTCTTTATCTTCATAACAAAGAAGACACCTTAATCAGAGCAAATCTGCAGCACACAGCAAAACAAGAAGTTTTCAGAGGACAGGTGTCCTCCATGCAGTAAATGAAGGTGGGTACAGGGCCCTGACAGGCGAGAGGGAACCATGTCACCGTCCACCCTCCCTGTGAAAAGCCTGCATGGATTAGTTGCTGGTACATATTTGTGTAAGAAGAGGAGAAACAGGCAAAAATAAAAGAGAAGCCTCAGACATCATGTGTCCATGCCATAGCACATGTAACAATGTCACCTTACAGTCACGTGCAACTCTTTCTGTACCCTTAAAATTTTTTCCATAGGCTTATTTGGCCCTCATGAAATCCTGTGATGTAATAGGAAAAGTGCTCAGTTTTGCAGATGAGGAGGTGAAGGGCAGTGGCCAGCAGGGACACACAGACCAGGGACACACAGACCATGTGCTCGTCTGTGTGGCCGCAAGTTCCTACTGCCAGTAACTCCCTGGTAAGCACTGCACTCCGTTCTGCAGAAGTGATGGTGAGCAAAACACACACATTCTCCGCCTCACAACTCTGAAATAGAGAGGAGAAAATGAGAGATTCGACAAACATGTGGGATAAGTGGGAGATAGAGGAAGCCAAGTGGAAAGAACAACAAACCTAGTCACAGGTGGGTCCTAGGAGGGTCAGCTTACAAAAAGGAACCACGGATACAAGGCAGGAGATGTACTGAGAACCATCACACTAGCAAAGCACATATACACACACAGTCACCACACGCAGGAGACCGCTTAATGACAAGATGAGAAACAGGATGTGTCTACATATGCCACAGGCTCTGGAGCACCACGCACTGAGTCCCACGCACTGAGATGCAGGGACCTTGGCCATGACATTGTAAGGTAACAGGTTAGTGCAGAAGCCAAGTTCCTCACCCGACCTTCTGGTGTGTCTAACTTCAGAGCTGGGGACTGCAGTGAACAAACAAGTCCCAAGACCTCCCCCGCCCAGTGTCTCTGCCGACACAATAGCCAGGATGTGTCAGAGTGGAGGGGACCTCACCCTCACTGGTCTGAAAGGAAGAGGCAAAGAGCACTTCTCTCCAGTCTGCCTCCTTCTGCATAAGCCTCGGGACCCACAGTGATGCACCCCCTAGGAGAGGACGAGAGGGCTGGGGGAAAGAATGGGTGATTCACAGCCCTTAACACTGTGGCTCCTGATGCTCTGGGTTGACCTCAAAGAGCACAAATGAGAAATGCTTCTGCTTTAAGGGAACTTCTTTTTGGGTCAGTGTATTGGTCAGGATTCTCCAGAGAGTCAGAGCCAGTAGGGGAGGTGTGGAAACAAATGGGCTCCGATTTATACTGATCCAACTTAACGATTTTTTCAACTTTATGATGGTGCAAAGGCTCCTTGAATTTAATAGAAACCACACTTCAAATTTTGGTTTTCGATCTTTTCCTGGGCTAGCAATCAGGAGGGGAGCCAACCAAAAATTGGGGAACTGTGCCGCTAAATTGTGGCATTTGGTAGGTTAGGTGTGTTAAGTGCACTTTAGAATTGCAAATTCTAACCTCCTCAGATGTTAAGGAGCATCTGTATAGGAGAGGCGGGAGGAGAGGGGAAGGGAGAGGAATTTGGTTCATATGATTATAAAGGCTGAGAAGTCCAGTGATCAGCCCAGAAAAGCAGACAAAAGATCCAGAAAAGCCAGTTGTATTCATTCCAATCTGAGTCTGAGGGCTTAAGCACCAGGACGGGACTGGGGATGTAGCTCAGTGGTAGAGTTTTTGCCATGCTCAAGGCCCTGAGTTCCATCCCTAGTACCACACACACACACACACACACACACACACACACATAAAGACCCAGGAGCACCAATGGTGTAAATCCCAGTTCAAGGGCAGAAGAAGACCAATGTCAGCTCCAACAGGCAGGTAGCAAAGGGCCAGCTCTTCTCTTCCTCTGCTTTTTTGCTCTACTCAGGCCCTTAGTGGATTGACTGATGCCCATCTGCAGAGGTCAGCAATCAACTTCACAAGCTAATCTCATCCAAAATCGTCATTGCAGATACACCCAGAAATATTTAATATGTTCACCCCGTGCCCAGTCAACACATTAAAATTAAACACCGGTGTCAGACTGATGATTCTTTTTTACAGACTGAACATTTTTGAAACAGATTTCACAAGGAGTATTTTATTCCCACTCTCGTCCATATGATGGAGGGATGGAAATATAAAAAAGCCTACCTCTGTGGCCTCAGTTTGACTGATTGCCTTTGTCTGATTGCCCGCCCCTCTTCGCATTCTTCTTTTTCTAGACTCAGTGTTTTTCTTAGCACTGAGGATTCCTGGGCCTTTGCACTGAATTATATCCCCAACCCTTTTTACCTGTTTTAATTAGTTCTGAGTCACTAAATGGCCCAGGCTGAGCTCCAACCCCTGATCCTTCTACCTGAGCCTCCCTGAGTGCTGTTGAAAGTCTCAACTGAGTTCTCTTCTATAACCACTCTTTTCCATCTGCGAGCCCAACTTCTCCTAGCTTGTTTTCTAGATACATAAAAATGCTTTGCTTTACTTCAGTCAACAAAATTTATTAGAGTTATTTTGTCACAAGTTGGTTACTCCAGCACCCCTTCTCCAGCCATCATAAATTCCTACCGCAACTCCTCTGTGCTCTGTTACTGGGAACTGCGAGGAGCGTTTATGACATTGCTACAGGTACACAAATGCTGCCAGAAAGCTCAGAAGCATCAAGAAATAAAGAGCTCGAGCCATAGTCCTCTAAGGCGAACTCCCACTCAATCAGGCAAATGACGTTTCTCAGGCACCCCCTGGGAACTCCAGGATCACAATGGATATGGATTGGTTCTTTATATTCTTGAGAACATTTATTGTCAACATGTGGTCTGGGACCACTGGTGGCCAATAATAAGCCTTTATTGATTTATTTAACTGGTATGGAGCACTATTTATAAGTGCTATGGAGCACTATTTATAAGTCTGAGTACATTTGTGTGTAAACTATTTATTTTCATTCCATATATTTACAGCCTGAAATATTTATGTTTGTGCTTCCTGCCTCTCCCAACAAACTATATATTCCATAAAAACAACCCTCATCAATTTTGCCCTGCATCATATCCTGTGTGCTAAATACAGTGCCAGATACACAAAAGACACTGGATCACTATTTGTGAGATGGATAATAGTGATTGGGCAAAGGGGGCTATGAGGATTACTTGTTGAACTCAGGCATTTTATAAATGGAACTGATCATTTTTATGTCCTTGTGTGTATAATATAATTACAACTGGGTTTTCCCTCACACATAAATACTTTCTCCTCCCAGACCTGGCATCCTCACTTCAGGACCTCAGTCAAGGAAGTTCCTCTCTTCCCAGCCTCTCTGATGAGAATTTGGTCACATGCATTGGAGGTCAAGGTCCTAAAAGTCATTGGCCAGCTGAAGAATTTAGCATGCTAGGAACATCTTAGTACCTCATCCTGGAGATGTCTGAGACACCTAATTGAATTCAAATATATTTAATGGCATTTACTCTGCATTAAGAATTAGAAAGCCTGGTAAGAAATAAGTAGCTTCAAACAAAATAGCATCGTATATTAGTTTATTACACCAGGTGCCTAAGGGGAAAAAGGAGTTCACCACATTCAAAACGAATTGAAAACCACTCTACCTGATAATATCTAAAGCCCTCCCATCCCTGACTGCTACAAGTCTCCCTCGTCTACATAAGGATTCCGCATTCCTCTTTCCTGACACCTTCCACACATGTAAAAATAGATACATACATTTACAGTGCAGCTCTGAGTTTCACTTACATAAATCTATAAGCTCCCCACTTACTCTTCAATTTGGAAAATGGAAATATAATAATACTTGGTACCAATTTTTATGCTTTCAAAACTTTTCAGGTATTTATTACAGCCTTGTGGACTTTGATACATAATTTATCTCCTCTCTAAACTAGCATTTGAGAAAACAGGAACATCAAAGTTTGTCCAAAATCACATAGTATATTATGGCTAAACTAAGGTCAATCTTATGTTCTGTGCACTATGTGAGGATGGTGAAATGAATACCGCTCAGGCCACTACTCTGCCCTCTCCAACCATGGCAGGCATTACTTATCAATTACCACCTTCCTTCCCGCTGTGTCTTCAGGTAGCTTTATTTAGAAGCCCTTTCAGTCCCACCCCAAGCAGCCACTACCAATCAATCTCAGGCAGAAACCAGAGAATTGAAACCTATTTGCCTTCTTTGCACTAGCAAGTTCCTTCTGTAAATTAGGAAGCCTGTGGAGCAAAGCAGCACCAAAACAAACTCCTGCCTTCAAAAGGACGATGAGGGTTAGAAGAATACAAGGAAGCTAGCCTAACAGGACAAGAGATGGGATGAATTTTGCATCTTAAATTTCATAGTTGCCTGAAAGCCATAGACCTGGGTTTAGTTTTGCTCTGGTTGCTATAGAAAATAGAGATGAATGGTTGTCACCACCATGAAATATGCAACTGTTACATCCAAATGGTTGTTAATTACATTCTCTGTCTCCATTAAAGGGCAAATGACTACTTCAGCCTCTTCCTGGGTGACTAGTGCGTACATATGCCATGCCCAATGCCTCCATGAAAACACTTAAAGGGTGCCTTTGGCAATCAAACCAACTTTAAATACAGCAGCTTTGTTGGTGATGTGCTAAAATGTTATATAAACTCAAGTGATCCTCGTTTATGGGAAACAAATATAAGTGCATCTCTGAGAATCTTTCTTTCATAGGTGATTCATTCTCCTTCCAAAAAAATTGCTAAATAATAATGAAACTGATATCACACCTGGAAAAGTGAGTCAGCAACATCAACAGATCATTGACCCTTGGATGGGCTGAATGCCTCTTTCATATTTCTTCCAATAAATTTCCTTTTTAAAAAGACATTCATCTTAAATTAGCACTTACCATAAATAAAAGCCCATTTGCTATCATCTGGGTGACTGAAACAAAAACAAAAATGTAAATGTGTCTCTGGATTCATCATTTTCCCAGGATTGTAACCTAAATAAAGGTTGCCGGGATCCTCTGTGTCTGGAAACACCCCTTTCAAGTTCTGTGAAGATTTTTTTAAAGTCTGCTGTAAAATGGAGATAAACATTTTCCCCTGCACTGCCTAATTGCTGTGCCTAAACTGAGCAGATGGGGTACCTGGATGGGTCTACCCCCTGAGATCACTGAGCATTTGCCTACTTAATTGTACTTTGAAAGCAGATTGTTCTGCTCAGGCACCTGTGACCAGTAGCATTTGGGAATTTGCCCATAATGTTTGATGGAGGTCATCCAACTTGGAGATCACCCACTTCATCTTTTCTTATGACCTCCTTCCTCCACGTTATCCTTGAAGTTGTGCATCTGGTACATCCTGGACATCAGCAGGCCTTGTATTTTAACCCTCCTGGCCAATCCCTGGTCTCAAGTCCCTCTGACAGCCATCATAGCTACTACTGACTAAATACAAGAATATGCTAGACACTGTCCTGGGAGCTTTACGAATATCACCTTATATGAACCCTAAGTAAAAGGTAAAAGGTAAGGTCTTCCCCACTTCACAAATGAGTAAACTAAGGCTTACCAAAGTTCAATTATTCTCCTTTCACTTTGTTAGGAAGTGGCAGAGTCCAGGTTAAAAGTCAGGTTCCAGAGCGTTTGCACTAAGTGAACTTGCCACACAGCCAATGACATTTTGTTCACACACTCACGGAAATGACGGAGATAGGGATTTTTCATGCTCCTCTAATACCCATATTGCTATGTTGAACCAAGTCATTTTATGATCAGGTTCTAAAACACCAAAAATATAATTCTATTCCTGTTACCAACAGTAACAGTGGCTTAAAATGAGTTGTCAAGGGTATTTTTCTTTTGGCTACCAGAAGTTAAAATTATTTTCCATGTCTGGGAAATTTCCCCCCTTAATGATCTTGTTAGGAGCCAGAGTCTGAAAATGTGATTGCTCCCCTTACCAACCTCCCTGAAAAATAGACCATGAGGATATGGTCTAGGCCTCTATACTCAGGTGAGCCCTGCCAAGACTTTGAAACAAGAGCTAGCGATGCACAGAACAAGAGGCAGTAAAGAACCCATTCTGAGAGCAGGCAGTAGGTGAAAGACACTCTGTTCCCAGGGAAAGTACGGTGAGCTTGTGGCATCGACAGCACAGCTGTAGGAGCCCCATCAGTCTAGCTCTGTAGCCAAAGTCTGTCCACAGCTGAAATACTGGTCCTAGTCACCCTGGAACCCTGCCCTGTTTCCCCAGCCATTCTAGCCACTGTGAGGGCTGCTCCAAGGAATTTCCAGAAATATAGAACTCCTGGGGAGCAGGATAAGATGTCTCTAAATTAAAGAAAAAATGTTTGTAGCCAGGCATCGTGGCACACACTTGTAATCCAAGCACTTGGGAGGCTGAGGCAGGAGGATTGTTGTAAGTTCAAGACCAGCCTGGGCTACAAAATGGGCTCAAGGCCAGCTTGAACTGCATAGCAAGACTCTGTCTCAAAAAGACAAAAAAAAAGAGAGAGAGAAAATGTTTGACTAACACTAAAAGATGCAAAAAAAATTCCCTTAACAAAGCTTTTGTGAAAGAAAATATTATTTAAAAATCAGAGAATAAAAGTTGAAATACAACAAATGCATAAATTCCTGTTTTACTCTCTGCCTCTACATTTTTCAAGACTGTGTGACTTTGTGGAGTGACTTTTAAATGTGCACACACTACAAATAAATTTTCAATGTTTCCTATCAAGAAAATTTGCCTATCAAAACTCTCATCTGCTTATAATTGTGCTTCAGATAAGACACCCCCACATACTTATTCTCTTCAGCTCTAATTCATCGTGTCTCCTATATGTTAAGCACTTTGCTAGGCCCTAAAATACAAAGGTAACACAGGACAGTCACTGTCCCTAAGACTCCCAGGTTGTTGGGAAAATGAACTCATGAATGGACATGCATGGTAAGAGGTAAGAGAAAATAAAAATGCAACAGGAACTCTGAAGATGAGGAGCTTCCTGGGGAAACCCAGAAAGGCAAAGTGTATTTAAACAAACCCAAGAAGGAAATTATTGTAAAGGTGATTCTTAGCTAATAAGCCATCAATCTTGTCCTTTTATGTGTTACAGATACCTACATCCCTTGCTCTCACCCTGACAGTCTGATCTATTTTCTTTTGAGGATTCACCACCACACCATGGTGTATAGTCATGGAGGGAATGTAATTTCCAGGTGATGGAGACCACTATGAAGCAGCTGTGAGAAGGACTTATATTAACCAATTGGCTTTCCATGTTTACTCATGAGTCACTGGTCCCTACTGAGGCCTGTAATGGTGGATGAAGACATGAGGCCTCAAAGGACAAGACAAGGCCACAGCTGAGGACTTTTGGCTCCAACCCAGATTAACTAAAAGGAGACTGTAGCTGCAGGCATCTCACTCCTGCAGTGAAGGCCTTCCTGGAGTTAACTTAGTTCTCCTAAATTGACATAAGTATTATTTGGAGAATTCCGTAATGGATTTCCCAAGTCCTGCCCAGATTCCTGTATTTTCTTCAGTATCCCCCTCCTTTGTTTGAAAACCTAATAAATACGGGAACCCCAGGGAAATCTTGGTCTTAACCCAGAGAATCATAAATTTTGTAAGAGAGTTGAACCCTCCTGGAGCCCTATAATTGTTTCAGTTGTCTCATTTATTTAAGCCTTCACCATCCACTCATTTGGGAGACTGTAGGCGTGATCAGCCCACAATAACTAGGATTAACCCACTATCTAGGTGTTCCAAATACTTCCAAATACAAAAGCCAAAGACACCAGAGCCTTCCTCTGCACACTCGCAACTCAGTCAAGGAACAGGTGTGTGGCCTATGCTCAGTCTGCTGGCTCTTCTTCTGGGACTGCTTATGTGGGACAAATGCTTCAGTGAGAGAAGCATAGATACCAAGCCAATGAGCAAGCCAACCAGTGTCTCATGCCATTTCTCCCGCTTCCATGTCTTCCTGAGTCCTCTTTGGTTCTTGCCTTTTCCCAAACCTGATCCTCCAAGCCTACTTTGTACTCTGAGAACCTCTCATGGTTCTCCCCTGTGGAAGCCAACTTCCCTAACATTCCCTTGATAATGAAAATTTAAGCAAATTCCCACTTACTGAAGTAGTCAGAATCTTTATCACCAAATATCATATTTGATTCATGGAAGCTGAACCCCACAAGGCTGGTTGTAACCCAAGCTCTCTTCAGTTGTCAAATCCTCCTGGTCAAAGACCACCCATCATTTTTCCTTCCTCTGACACCTTCACACCCCTCTCATCTTTTCTCTTTGCCCTCAAGTAATTAGTAGCTCAGTTCCTCATGTGTCAATGTACAACCTCAAAACCAGAGAGGTTCTTTGTAGCCAAATCTCAGCACTAGTTAGTGATGAGTCACATATATACCCTCCCAAGCCTTTGAAACCCATTAAGTGTAATGTTGCAAGGTTGGCCACATATAGATTACTCAGCTGGAAAATGATGTTAGGCCTCCAGGATCCTTGCTTCAGTTTTATGGGTAATTAAGCTGAAAGTGCTTCTGGGGCATGAGGAATCAATTACATTGAATGTATAGAATAGAATGTCCATCTCCTCAGCTTATTCAGTAAGGTGTTGGGGGGAGTTACTGTTTGAGCCAAATGGCTGCTGGAGCTTCATGCTCAGTCTCCACACACAATATGAATGAGACAACAGCAAAGAGTTACAACTGAGAATAACTCAGCTACTGGCTCTATATATCAAAGGCTCCAAGAGAGCAGAGACCGAATCTACTTTGTTCATTGCCACATGTCCAGAGCCTAACACATTGGAGCAAGTGCTGTGTATATATTTTTTGAATCAATGAATGTCACACATAGGGCTAAGCACTTTATCTATATCATTTCACTTAATCTTCCTAACTCTGTAGCACATATTATTCTCCTCTGCAGCAGATGTGATAATGGTGGCTCTGAGAGGTTAAGTAACTAGGAAGTATGACTTAGGACTTGAATCTAGCTCTGAGGCTTAAGTCTTTAAGCACTGTGCTGTGCCCCTTTCTCCTTTCTCTCCCTCAGGGCCCACTGTCTACTGAAGGAGGCGTACATAGACAGAATTATTACTACAGGAAGTGGAGCATAATGGCAATAAGGAAGGAGCTCCAGGTAGTGCCCATATGTCCACTGCCACACGCAGAGTTGAAAAGTCTGTCAGGTGATGCTCTCCTACGACCACCTCCATATCAATTTCCACTTCCCAGATTTACTCACCTAATATCCATTCCTTGCTCTACTGGTAAGGGAATCTTCCTACCACACAATTATGTTGTAGGATTTTCCTGTCAAAAACCCTTCAATGGTTTTGCCATTTCCCTTGGAAGAGAGTGAAAAGCTCTGTTACTACAAGTGTGGTCCAAGAGATATAGGGAGAGGAGTGAAGGGGAAAAAGAAAAGAAAAAGAATTAAGATGTGCTATGTGCATTTAGCAACTCCCCATGGTGAAAGTAATCATTATGTACAGTAAACATGTACTAGTAAAAAATTTAGGAGCCACACTCCAACCCACACACACACCATCATGGGAGCATCACTGAGCCCTGGTGAACCCTGGGAGCCTCAGTGAGCTGCTCCCCACCCTCCCACCATCATGGGAGCAATGCTGAGCCCTGGTGAAACTCGGAAGCTTCAAAAATGTCAAAATGAAGAAGCAAAATGCAATCTTAGACCTTCAGCCCACCTAGAACAAGTCCAGGAGACACTGACATAGAAGAACTTGGAGGTCACACACCGGAAATTTGTGAAATGACAGCAACTGAAGTAAAGAAACAACTCCATAAGGCTACAGAAGAAATCAGAAGAGAAATAATCTCTCAGGTAAAAAAAAAAAAGAAAGAAATGACAACAATAATGAAAGAATTGCTCAGCACATCTAAAGAAGCCATAGATTAAGAAATAGAGGAAGGGGGTTGGGGATTTAGCTCAGCAGTACAGTACCTGTCTGGCAAGCCTGAGGTCATGAGTTCAATTCCCAGTACCAGAAAAAAAAAAAACAAAAAAAAGAAATAGAGGAGCATAGAAAAATGATGGAAACATTAAATGAACAACATAGGAAAGAATTAGAATGCATGAAACAGATTCAAACAGATATCCAGGAAATTAAAAATTCCATTGAAAGCTGGTGAAACCACCTGAACAAAACTGAAGATTCACTGAAGATTTCAGACCTCAAAGACAGCGTTGCAGCTACTGATTGCAAAAGGAAAGATCTCTTAAAAATAACAAGGAACCAGGAAATAACAATTAAACAGCTGCAAGCTGATGCAAAGAAAAAAAAGTATAAGCCTGATAGGTGTCAATGAAACAGCAGGAGTCAACACAAATGACATAAAAAGACTATTTGCAGAAGTAGTAACAGAAAATTTCCCGAGCATGGGAAAAGAATCTCAACTAAGTGAGGCATATAAAACTCCAATTAGCCATAACCAAAATAAATCTACACCCAGATATATAATAGTCAAGATCCCAGACATTCAGGAAAAGAACAGAAAATTAAAAGCTGTTAGAGAAAAGAAACAGATCACCTTTAAAGGAAAGCCCATCAGAATCACTGCAGATTTCTCAACACAAACCATCAAGTCAAGAAGAGCTTGGAGTGAAGTATTTCAGGTCCTGAAAGAAAACAACTTCCAATCCAGACTGATATACCCTGCAAATCTATCTTTCAACATTAATGGAGAAATAAGGTATTTTCGTGACAAAGAACTGAAGAAATTCATGACCACCAAACCAACCCTACAAAGAGTATTGAAAGATATTCTAGAAAGAGATAAAAATGACAACTTCAATCAAAAAATTAATACTTTAAATAAATAAATAAAAATAAAAGTATGGTCTATGGGCAGCATCATTGTCACCTAGAAGACTGTCTCTGGCCCCATCCCCAAGCTCCTGAATCCAAATATGCATTTTTAACAAGTTCTCCAAATGATTCCAAAGTGCTTTGAAGTTGCATGATACTAAAGCACTTAATGAATACTCCAAAGTCATACTAAATTATCAGGTTAATAATATCCCTTAGTTATTGTGGGATGATCAGGTCTGCAATCTCCTGAATGAGTGTACAGTGAAGGCTAAATAAAAAGAGGCAAATGGAATGATTTTAGGGCTCCTGGAGAATCAAAGTCCTCTCACAGAATTTGAGATTCTCTCAGGGCTAAGACCAAGACTTTCTCTGGGTGACCTGTATTTATTTTGTTATCAGAAGAAGGGAAGGGAGTACTCAAGAAGGGCATAACCACTCAAGGACTTCTCCAAGTAAGGTATTAAGCTAATCCACCCAGGAGTGAGATGCCTGAGGCTATAGTCTTTAGCTGGTTGAGGTTGGAACCAGGTGTCTTTAGCTGTGATCTTGTCTTATCCTTTGAAGCTTTCCAGCTTCATCTGCTATTACAGGCCTTAGTAGGGATTAGTGACTCACAGAGGTTCACTTACTATGAGTCCACTGCCCATCTCCAGACAAGGAGCCTAGGCCTTGGACAGACTCACAAGTAAACATGAAAAGCCAATTAGTTAACTTAAGTCCTGCTCAGGGCTGCTTTGTAGTGGTCTCCATCACCAACTGATAATTTCTATAACTGAATTGCCACCTCCTCACAACTCACGCACCAGTCACTCTGTACATCTCCCTGCTCCTGGCACATACCATTCTCTCCCTGTCCACTTCCATTGAGTTTCTGCCCCTGTGCCCTGCTTCCCTTTACCTTGGCAACACCCTCCTGATTCCTTAGACCGTCATTTAAGCAGTGTTCTTCTCCAATAGCCTTCCTTGCCTTTTACCTCTGGTCCCAGCCCCTGTCTTTACCTGATTTGTTCCTGCTATACATCCTCATAGACCAGTGTAGTTGTGTGATAAAGTGTGTCTCCCTGTAGCAAAACAGTGAGGGAAAAGATCAGGTCTGCACTGTGCTTGTCATACTTCCATTGCCTAAGGCAGTGGTGTCTGGTATGAAGCACTTCATAAAATCAATCACTAAGAAACAATGTTAACATCCCCAGTGCCCTGTTGTCTAGCCCACACTGCTACCTCTGATCCCCCAAGTCAGAAAAAAAGATGCATGAAACCTATTTTAAAAAGCATTTCTCTCCTTATTGATTTTTGCAAAGAATCAATAATCAAGGTGACTGATATCTGATGCCAGCACACAAGTTTGTGTGTGCTCACCTACACAAAATGCTGCCAATTATTCATTTAGAATAGAGAGACAATGAATGTACCCACTCAAATTAAAAAGGATGGGTGGAGGAGCCCTAGAAAAGAAAATTTAGTCATTGTCCAAGTGCTGAGTCATAATGCTATTATAAGAAGACATGAAGCTTCAAGAAAGGCCTGGGAAGTTAAAATATTTAATATACAGGGTATAATAACAGAAGTGGTATTGGTTTTAGCTAATGCCACCTGTCTCTGATTTTTTAAGAGCTCAGTTGAACCCCAGGGGATAAGGAAAATGTTAGACAATCTATTAAAAACTTGTGAAAAACCCAGCCCAAAAGAAGACATATTATAATGGCAGAGAACAGAAGATTTTTCACACCATGATGACAACCTAAATCACCTCCCTTTGCATTTCCAATGAGGCTTGTCTTTCCATCATTTTGCACAAATCTGTACATAAGTTAACATGAAGCTAGCCACACACCCACATAATGGAAAAGAAAATTAAGTTGGATTGATGTCAACTCCCCTGGGGAAAGACACCATGGTAGTATGAGAAAACAGACGCTAAATAACATCAAAACTCACAAAGATTTTTTTTTTCCTTCAGAAACTTCCAAGACACCAGCCCACATCTTCAGATTCTGAATCTGACACTTCCACCCCTCTCACCTTGCCCTAAGAGGCACAGTAAGCACACACTGGCAGTGTAAGTCACACTTCCTGGCAGCCATGACCTGTACCCCTCGTGATCTTGTCACTTCTGCCAGGATGGAGCTTCCAAAAGCTCATCTCCATGGTGCTTCAAGCATCTGCCATGAACTAATCAGAACCGGCATCCATAACGAACCTTTGCCTTTGCTAATTTAGAGCATGATGCCCTTCTCAAGCATGAAGCTGATTTTCTCCCTTCCTCCCACTGCAAAGGAAGAATTTGCATTTGGCTCAACGTTTATGATCTATCGACCAAACACTGTGATTTGAATCAAACTCCTTTCCATGTGTATTTTGAACATAGAGATCCTCCCTGAATCCAGTCCAACATTAATCCATTTAATGCCTTTCTGTTTAGAATGCTTTTAACTTTTTGAAAACCATTCTAAATTACATGACTATTTTATTCTCAGAAAATCCCTGGGAGCAAGGGCAAGCAAGAAGTATTATCTCCAAGAGAACTAAGGCCCAGAACATTGAAATGAATCACAGAAAATCACCCAGGGAGTAGAGGGGAAACAAGGTTGAAAATCCAAAACATGTAGCTGTCACTCTATACCCTTTGCATGGCATCACACTGCCTTCCTTATATCCATGTATATCTTCCAGCAGAGCTCCTGCTCTCAGGAGCTCTCTTCTCTGCTTGAGCTCCACATATACACACATTTATGCACACACCTAGATGGGGCGCACATGTGCACGCAAAGAAACCTGAACTCAGAAAGACATAGCCACACAGAAAGCGACCCATCAGTATCCTGAAACACACAGACAATCACATACATGCAGAGAGAGAGAAGGTGCAAAGAAGATACAGAGGGGGAGAAAGGTACAGAGCAATAAACTCAGAAAGACACACAAAAAACCCACACAGATCAAGACACGATATGTGCAGGTATGGAAATATTACAGTGAAACAAATCAATTTGCACAATCAATATATGTTAACAATAATTTTATGAAAAACAAGATATAAAGTGTGATGTAAAAGAAAATGGGAAAAACGAGAGAGAGAAAAGTTATTATAACCCAGCACAGACCATGTATCTAATAGGGCACCTTTATTTAGTATAATTGCCTTATATGTTTTATATATTTTGGCCTATCAGTGCTATCATTAATGTTTAAGTATGATAATTAACTTGATAATGACTTAAACAAATGAATCCAATGCTGGCAAAAAGGGGATGAAGGGAAAGGGGAAAAAGAACTGAGATGCGTTATGCATATGTGCCAGTTACCTACAAGGAGTATAATCATTACGTGCTGAGCACATGTACTAATACAATGTTTTATTTTTTATTTTTTTTTGTTTTTGTTTTTGTTTTTGTTTTTCTCCGGTACCGGGAACCGAACTCACGACCTTGCGCTTGCCAGGCAGGCGCTTTGCCGCTGAGCTAAATCCCCAGCCCCTACAATGTTTTAATTTAACAAAAAATAATAATACTTTTAAAAGACTCACGGAAAGACACAACAAGATGCACATGTATAAGACACAGACATACAAAGACTATACACACCAACCTACTTATAAAGACATACATGTACAAATACAGGGTAGAAGCACACAGGCAGAGCTGTAACAGACATGGATAGAAACATATTCACACCATCTAACAACTTTCTCTTCATCAGTCCAGTATGGGACTCTGTTGGTACAAGTCACAGAGAACATCCTACCCCTAACTTTGTTCCGTAAAGAGCAGGTCTTCTTCTGTGAGCCCAGTGATAAAGAGCACGTTAGAGGGGAGCTTGCGGCTCTCCGCGGAACTGACATGTGGCAATCTGTACAGCTCTCATCTGCTTATTAATCGATCATTCATAATCTAGTTGGTGTTGAGATACTCTCAGAGGCTGTTATGCTTATTATGAGGAATCAGGGATGCAGTGTAGCTGTCACATTTGGGTTCTGTTGACTCCCATCTGGTGGCCAAATCCCTGTCGTAACTGTCACATTTGCTTTCAAAACATGCTATTTGTGCCCTAATCCATTTCCCAAGAACAAAAGCATTTGGTCTCAGTAGGAAAAACTGTAAAATATCTCTGCAAAGAGGTAAAGGGAGAAAAGTAACAAACATAAGAGTGAAAATGTGCAAGTGTGAAAAATAATTCAAATTGTGGTCTTCTTAGGGTCTTAGAAGACAAGGGACATATTGAAAGCCATCTTTATCGTCTTTCTTCACCACTTCCAAGTTAGATCAGACTTCCTTACGAAAGTGTATATAGATACAGGTCATCACCTACCTAAATTCATTCTCTCCAGGCTCTTCCACAGATTCCCAGCTGTGAAAACTATCTGCCCATCTCATGAGATCTTCTACTCAAGGAAAGCCTCATCTTCATCTTGATTAGGCTAAACTGAGCAAGGTTAATTATATTCTCTTGCCAATGATTGACTTGGGAAGGGGCATACAACCCAATTCTAGCTAATGAGATTTGAGAAGACAATGGTCAGATTCAGTGAAGTGTTTCCTTTTTCTACCTCTGGCCATTGACGTGTGAGATTGTGATATGCAGAGCTGCTGCAGACCCCTGAACAGCCATGAGAGACACGAACTCCCATGATGAGCATGGAGTGGCAAATTTTTAATGCTTTGATACTCTTTCCACAAAAAAAAGGAGCCTCTTGGCTCCTTGAAGCCAAGAGGGCATTTGACTATGGCAGTCCATAGAATATGACAGAAGTACTAGGTCATAAAAAGCCACAGAACTCACTTCTGGCAGACTCCCTTAGAGGCAACCAGCTCCCATGTCAGACCTCCAACTGCACTGAAACTTCCATGCCACCAAAGCCATACACAGGAGACCTGGATACAATTCCAGCTAAACCCATCCCAAGGTTCCAG
The DNA here is from genome assembly GCF_000276665.1 of Chinchilla lanigera. Taxonomy (NCBI): domain Eukaryota; kingdom Metazoa; phylum Chordata; class Mammalia; order Rodentia; family Chinchillidae; genus Chinchilla; species Chinchilla lanigera. The sequence goes on along the minus strand of NW_004955408.1, from coordinate 9,346,039 downwards.
ACTTGGACTGAAGAAGTCATCTTGGAAGTGGATCTTCCAGACCCAACTATCTCAGATCCCAGCCTTAGAGTTACCTTTGGTCACCTAAGTCCCCCTGAGCCTCTCACAGCACCCTTCCTTGCTGAGAACACACAGTCATGAGACGAAAGCTTGCTTGTTCCCTGACAAAAGTCTTGACCCACAGAATGCACGAGCTCCAAAATGGATACACACACTACTCTGTTTGGGGTAGTTTCAGTGGCAAAAGTGATCAGAACAAATGATAAAGTAAGAAAATAGGAAGCCCTGCTTCTTGATGGCCAAGTGGCTAAAGTAAACAGCTCTGAAGCTAGCAGCCTCCTCTCTGAGCTTCTGGTTATGTAATCTAATTCATTCCTCTCATCTTCTAATCCTTTTGAGATAGATGCTGTATTTGCTAGAGATACCATGACAAAATACCACAAACTGTGAGTCTTCAACAATAGGGAATTACTTTCTCACAGTTCTGCAGGATAGAAGTCCAAGATCAGAGTGTGGACAGGTTTGGTTCTCCTGAGGTGCCTCTCTTTCTCTTGCAGACCATCACCTTCCTGTTATATCTTCACACAGTCTTCTGTATGTCACATCCTGGTATCTCTCATTTGTGTCCAGTTCTCTCTCTTTATAAGAACACACATCCTATTGGATTAAGCCCACGAAAATGGTCTCATTTTTGTCTAATCTTTATCTAACCTAGTTCTAAATATGGTCATACTCTGAGGTACGGAGAGTTAGGGCTTCAACTTATGGATTTTAAGGGAACAAAGTTGAGCCCATAACAGGTGGGTTGCTTGTTACTGAAATGGTCCCAAAATGCAATGAGAGAAAACATAATCAAACTAGCCTAAGCAAAAAAAAAAATAAATATTGGAATAGCTCAAAGATGAAAAAAAAAAAAAGTACAGCAACATGTGATGATAACACCAAGAATGTCAAGGACCACAATGTGGGGTTCAACGGCACCCAAACGTACATTCACTCCTCTCATTTCAACTTCTCTGGTTCTCTCTGAGGTTTGCCTCCAACCTCTTAGAAGCCACCAAAGTAAGCATGGCCTTGCTGCTCTCACTTGGATGATCATCATCTCCCAGTGAACTATGTGACAGCTGAAAGAATAGAAATAGAACTATCACAGCTCCCCACACTGGCTTAGGGAAATCAGTAAGACCTTTAATACTATGTGAAAGGAATAATCCAGGCTTCTTGGCTTTCTGGATGCCTGATATATATAAAATGAACCCTCAACCAACCTGGTGAGAGCAAAGACTTACACAGCCTCTCCATGGAACTCATAGGAGAAAAAGCTGAAAATTATTAAAACTGAGGCTTCTGCTATTAACAGGTCAAAATTCTCACTTCACATATAGACAATAGAATAGTTCTCTTTCTTAACAAAGAAAGCCAGAGTAATCTACAACCTGAAACTGCAACAAATCATGATGCATCCACAAAAGAAATATTATATAGTCATTAAAAGGAATGTGCCATCTCTATGGTGAAACACACAAATACCCTATAAAGACAAATGCAAAATACACAACAATAATATATACAGTAGGCTGCTATAAGAGAAGCAGGAAGGATGGTGCCCCTGTAGCTTTTTTGATGCTTACATCACATCTAGGAAATTGTCCAATAAACTGATAAGACTATTGATTCTGTCTAGGGGAGTTGGAGACCAGGGCAGAGATGGAAGAACAATCACTACATAGGCTGTGGAACGTAGACTAGAACTGCAGAAGAAAAGAATCACTTTTTGCAATAGAAACAGAAATATTAGACTGGAAAAGAAATGAACAGAGCCTCAGTGAGCTGTGAGACAACTTTAAGCAACCTAATAATACATTATGAAAACAATAAAACCACAAATCTAGCAAATGCAGTGACCTCCATACAAGAACATAAAGGCGTAACACAATCAAATTGTCTGAAACTAGTGATAATGAGAAAAACTTCAATGAAGACAAAGAGGAAAAAAGACATATTAAGCACAAAGTAACAAAGATAAGAGTGACAGCAGACAGAGAATCAGAAAACAACAGTTCTTTGAAGTAGGTACTGAGAAATTCATTGGCCTCAAATATTACACCTAGTGAAATTATCTTCCAAGACAAATATAGATGCTTTTTAACAGGCTGAAAGAATTCATCACCAACAGTAAGGGAACACAGAAGGGACTACACAACCAAGTCCACTGGGCAGGGAAAAAATGCTAGCAGAGAGAAATCCTGTTCCACACAAAATACTGAACACCCTAGAAATGGGAAATATGTAAGTAAATTTGTCATTCATTATTATTATTTTAATTAATTTTAAATGTTTAAATTAAAAAATGAAGACCAACTTTATTATTAAAAATATTATGTGAATTTGCCAGGTGTGGTGGTGCATGCCTGTAATCCCAGCACTCAGGAGGCTGAGGCAGGAGGATTGTTTCAAGTTCAAGGCCAGCCTGGGCTACAAAGTGAGCTCAAGGCCAGCCTGAACTGTATGGTGAGACCCTGTCTCAAAAAGAACAACAACAACAAAACAACAAAAGAGAAATATATACATATATAATATATATATTATATATATAATTTCATGCATGAATAACTCTTCAAATGGGTGTTTCTGCATGGAGATGATAACTGAAGGGTCTTAACCACCACTGCCATTATTGTTCATATATTTAAATTTCTAAAGTTTGCCCTACTTGTCATATCTGTCTCAGAAGGCAGAGCTTTGCATATAGCAGGCAAACAAAACATCGTTATTCAATGACTATGTGGCATCTCCAGTATCACCAATATATGGCAACTACTCTCTGATGGCCACCAAAGAAACAGAAGTCCTTGGTCACACTGCCAAGTTCAGAATCTAAACTTGAATTTCTCTTCTCAACTATCTCTGGCTTTCCTGTAGCGTATCTCCAAGCTTTTCATGCCAGGGCTCCAGTTCCAGCAATGTTCCCTGAGGCTGCAAGGCATTGGCAGGACGCATCAAAGCAAATTCCTTCAGAGCCAGTCTTAGGAGGATGCAATTAAATTACAAACAATGAGGTTAGAGTTGCAATTATAATCATTAAAGCAGAACTCAGATGTGTTGCACATAATTGAAATGACTGTAGCATCAGCTGGAAAAACATCTCTTTTTGTATGATTACAAAATTGAGATATTAGCAGCCTGTTGTACCCAGAAGAAAATTGACCTTGAAGCTTTATTATTCCTATACCTTAGTAATAATGTCTATGTTACCTGTTGCATTTGGCCCTGACATCTTGTAGATGTTAGAACTAGTATGGCCATTATCCACCCAAAAGGACTGAAATTCTGGCCTGGACAGAATTCATACCGTCAGACTTCCTTAAAACCCGAAGGGGGCAAAAAAGATCTTTATTATTCCTCTGAGAAGTTCCCAATGGTTCCAACAAATTAGTCCATACTTCAGTGCACAAGTGATGCCCCTCAGAGCGTGATCTCATCCACACCTATTTTACCTACTGCCGGGCCCCTCTTCCTCAGCGGCACCCCACGCAGCCTCAGCCTTGGCCAGAACTGGAGGAATTCTCACACAACTTTCTCAGTCTGCTTTGTGAGAACTGGAATATTGTCAGATACTGCTTTCCATCTCCATTACTCTTTACAAACATTATCTGTACAATTTTACTACGTTAACTGCAAAGAGAGAGGCAGAAATGGCCCTGTAATTTTGTAGTCACTTTGGTGACATTCATTGTCTCTCAAAATGATAGATGAAACCCCAGAGTCTTATGTTTTAATCTGATTTAAGGTAGGAAGGAAAGAAAAGAGGACACACTGTAAAATAACAGAGAACTCAGCCCACCTATGATTCTTTAGCTATACCCTATGGATTTGAATATAGAATTTTAATCACGAGCCAAATGACAGAATTAAATTTTGAAAGGTCATTTTATGCTTAGCATATTTTTATTTTAAAAAAAAATTTTTTTAAAAAAACAAGAACAAGCTCTGAATTCCTCCTGGTAGAGAAAAGTTTCCTTCAAATTAAAAAAAAAAAAAAAAACAAGAATCATGAATGTATGTACCTAACATAAACAGGCAAACTACATTGTTATCATCCTTAATACTTTTAAAGCTCATCTCTCCCTGTGTCATTTTTTTTTTTAGGCAAAGACTTTCCAAACAATTCAAAAAACTAGCTAACACTTGTTGACTATTTACTGTGTGGTGCGCACCATGCTGCAGGCTGTCTTAGTCCGTTTTCTATCAGAATAAAGAATACCTGAGGCGGAGTAATTTACAAAAGAAAGTGGCTTGTTTGGGTTCAGGGTTGCGGATGCTGAGAGGTGTCAGTACCTGCTCAGCTGCTGGTGAGGGCCTTGTACAGATTCATGACAAAGGCGGAAGAGTTAGAGCCACATGCAGAAGAGCAACATGTAGAAAGAGACAGCGGTGGAGTGAGGGATGCTGGGCTCATTTTATAACAACCCAGCCTCGTACGCCTGTGTGTCTGTGGTACTGCAGATTGAACCCAACGCTTGCGCACTGAGCTACATCGCCAGCCCCTTTTTTTCCTTTCTTATTTTGAGATAACCGTCTTGCTAAGTCACTAAGTGGCTCAGGCTGGGCTTGAACTTGTGATGTTCCCACCTCAGCCTCCTAGAGTGTGGGAGTTACAGGTGTGTGCCACCACGCCCAAGCCAGCTACCAACTCATTCTCGTGGTAATCAATCCAGTCTGGTGAGAATGAGAATTCAGTCCAGTGAGAAGAACATTAATCCCTTTTAGGAACCTGACTAATCACCTCTTCAAGGCCACGAAACTTCTCACCTCTGCTGTACTGGAGACCAAGTCTCACCATGAGTTTTGGTGGAAAGAAACCATATTCAAACCAGACCAGAACTTCACACACACACTGATTCAACTATTTTCCCACCTGTAAAATGAAGAAGCTTACTTAGAGTAGGTGTCAGCAAACTACGGCCCACTGGCTAAATCCAAATACTGCATTACTCTTTTTTTTTGTTGTTTTTGAGACAGAGTCTCACTGTGTCATTCAGGCTGGCCTTGAACTCAAGGTGATCTTCCCGCCTTGGCCTCCTGAGTGCTGGGATTGCAGGCATGCGCCACCACATCCAGCCCGTATTACTTTTGTAAATGAAGTATTAGAAAACAGCTATGCCTGTTCACTTTCAAAAGCTTTGTACAACCTGGGCAAAGTTGAACAGATGAAACAAAAACCATATGGCCTATAAACCTTAAAATATTCACTGTTAGTGTACACACACACACACAAAGCTTTCCAAATTTTAATCTAGAAGATGGTCTCAATTTTAATCTAGAAGATGATACTGTGAAATATGCATTTGGACTCTGTCCCTATTTCCTGGCATACAAGTTTTATATAATGTTTGGCACCTTCAAATTGGCAACTTTTTGCTTGCCAGGGAGTCGCTCATGCCTGGCAGCTCCCAGGAAGCTACAGGATTGTGTTCCTCACTGGAAAGACCAAGGCACACTCAAAGGGCTGGAAGTCTCAGTGCCAACCCCACCTTCAGGGAGAGGAGAGGGTCTGAAGAGTAGGTTGGCCAGTGATTTGGTCCATTGTGCCTCTGTGATGAAGCCACAAAGCCCCAGAAGAACAGTTTCCTTCTGTGTGGACAGCTGAACACACGGAAGTTCCTCGAGGGTGGTGTCCCCAGAGGGAACGGAAGGAAGTTGCATGCTTCTTGTCCCTCCCATGCCCCTCACTTTAAATCCTTTCCTGTGTGCTCTGCAATAACCTTCACAGTAACCCAGCCAATGTGCTTCCCTGAGCTCTGGGAGCCACTCTAGTAAGTTAAGGGAATGGAAGAAGGAGGCCTCAGAGATCCTAATTTATAGCTCACCGGTCAAGTAGTTTGAGGCTGGATCTGCACAGGGTATGTAAAGTGGGGAGCAGTCTTGGGGGCTCACCCCTCCACCTGTGGGACACAGTGTCATCTCCAGGTGGAGAAGGTCAGTACCTCATGGACGTAGAGCCAAGCAGCTGGTGTCCACTGCAGCAGTGTAGCTTGCTGCTGAGTGGGAAGTGACCTCACTGCCCGCCTGACACCTCGTGTCACAGGCATGTTGGAAGAGCACCGCTGAGACTGAGTTTGAGTGTGCTCTTCTGCTCAGTCTTCACATACACTATTCTATGCTTCTGAGTCTGGTTTCAAGGGTTCTCTCTCTACTTTCTCTACTGTCTATTCTGTGAGTTGCCTCAGACAGCAAAACAGTACACTGACCTGTACATGCCTATGTGTTGTTATGTAGGCTGCTTTATCAGTGCCAGCTCTTTAGGGAAATATTCTCTAGGGTTTGTTTGTTTCTTTGGACATTGAGGACTGAACCCAGAGCCCTAGCACTGAGCTACATCTTCAGTTTTCTCTTTTTCTTTTCTTTTCTTTTTTTTGGGGGGGGCCAGGATTTTACTAAGTTGCCCAGGCTACACTTGAACTTGTGACCCCACTACCTCAGCCTCCCAGAGTACTGGGATTACAGGCATCCAATGGCATACCCGGTCTACTCTCTACATTTGGAATTCTGTAAAAACCCATTTATGAGCCCATTGTTGAAGTTAACAACTCCAGTAATCTCATTTTAAACTGTACGCTATTGATAACACCCAGACATGGAAAGGTGTAATTACGGAGCTCTAGTAAATTCTGTCCCTTTTTCCCTCACTGTCTCAAATTCGTTGCTTTTCTATCTTTTCACTGTCATCACTCTCACCTCTTATAATCTCATCTTTTACTTGAGTTACTACACAAACAGTTAGAGATATAAGAATTTTTCTTAAAGGTTTTCATTTCCCCAGCCAGAAATGATGCAGGGCAGATTCATAGCTCATTGTCACATGGGTTCCAACAGTGAATAATTTGATAAATTCTGTGATTGGAATAGGAATATGCAAGGCTTTGAGCATCTTTTATCACCATAGTTGTTTTTTAAAGTCCTGGGAATCCAGCAAGTTAACAAATAGCTTGGTTTCTTACACTCTTTTAGGTTTTACAAAACAGATCAAATCTAAAACAGCCAAAGCCCCAGTTTAGAAAGGACATGAACACACAGTATTGCACAAAGCTGCAAAGCCAGTGTCAGAGTGTTCAGGGCACAGTTTCAAAGAGATATTTTTAGCCTCAATAAAGACTAGGAACAGGATTGCAACACTGTTCCTGATAACTTTTTTCTATTCAGTCTAAGTGTTAATCATTCCTTTTAATTGGTTAAATCAAATAACTCCTCCATTTGATTTGCTCACAGCCTTTATTGGGGTCACTCTAAAATACTTTAGCATTGACCCAGTAATCATCTAGAGTCAGTTGTTAACTGCAGCTTCAGTATTATGAAAAAAAAGAAGGAAAATATCATCAGTATCTGAGTACCAACCTGTGACATAAGCATCAAAATACCAACTTAATTCCACCTCTAACCCATCAAGCAGGTGATTGGATGTTTGAGGGGAAAACTAAAATATCCAACTGTAGCATATCATGAAATCTTTATATGGATTAGAGTTCTTTTATTCTATACTAATTCTTCCCATGAGTCTCCAGAAGTGAGCAACTGGGCCAGAACAGTCCCTTTAACAAAGCAGGTACAACCCCTGTCATACAACTTGTGCTCATCTATTTTAAAATTGTCACTTTTGTGCCTCTTGTCTTAGGCTGTCTCTCACCATCCCCCTTTCCACAGGACATATGTAAACTCTACACAACCTTTGTGCATGTCTGGACCTCTAGTAGGTAAGATCTTACTAGAAAGGGCAGGCTTTAAGTGATACCTTCTGTATCACCACCAAAGGCCACAAGCTAAAAAGAAGATCCTGAAGATGAACACCTCTGCACCGAAGGCAAGGGTGCCAGGGGCCAGCTGCTCCCACTTAAACCCCTTGTTGTTCGGGTGCATGTAGGAGGTTGAAACCAGGAGGGATGTGGAAATGGCACAGTGAGGAAAGACATACTTGTCTCTTTGTTTAGTGTGTAATCCTAAGAACTAGTTTGTTGGAATGTAAATCACTGCTGTGTGCTTTACATACATGATCTCATTTTACCCTCTTGAGTCTTAGGAGCTGGGAGCTATTGTCTCCTCGTTTGCAGATAAGGCATGGACAGCCAGGGCTTAAATAATGATCTGACTGAATCATTAAGCTGGACTGGAGAGATCTGTTCATTCGGGCTCACACCACATGTCCCAGGTACCAAAATGTCTAAATAAAGTCTAAAGATGCATAAAGTCAGATCAGTATATGTTCTTTTTATTACTAAGGTCCTGGAACTCATGAAAACACCTATTTTTTTTAAAAAAAAATGAATAAATTACAAATATATGACTTTTGAAAGTGAGCAGAAAATTAGTGATGAGCATAGAAAACATTTCTCTGGGGCCCTTCTCCGTGTGTGTTGGGTTTCTTTACATCCTAGTCACAGCAATAACCTTTGCGAAGACATCACACAGACCACACCAGCCCACCTCCTTGACACAGGACTTGCAGGGACCATGAGGAAGAAAGAGCGGAGTTCCCGGGGGCCATGGTTTCATGTTTGTGTCCCCTCTGAAATTCATGGTGCTGCTAGTAATGGCAGTAAGATGTGCAGTGTTTAAGAGGTGTTAGGCCAGTGTCTTGGTTACTTTTTTCTCGCTGCTGGGACAAAATACCTGACACCCAAAATTAAGGAAGGAAAGGTTTATTTCGCTTACAGTTCCTGGAAGTTTCAATCCGTACTTGGCAGATTATAAGGCAGAGTGGCACGTGGCAGAGGGCTGCATCTCAGGGCGGCAGCACACAGCTAAGCAACAACCACACACCAGGGTGGAATGGGGGAGGCATGGCCTCAAGCACCCTTTTCCTGTCCCTTACATATGCAAACTATCCACCCCAGGGCGGGTGTAGCTCTCATATCCATAATAATCAAACTCTAAAAGCCTGCCCCATGGTCACATGAGGCTTTGGAGGGGACACACAGACATAAACCATAATAGCCAGGGAAGCTATGGCCCCATGGATGGGACAGCCACCCTCTGAAAAGGTCTTGAGGGATTGTGCCTCGTCCCTTTTGCCTTTCTGTCCTTCTGCCACTTGAGGACATGTTCTCCCATTCTGGAGGGTACAGCAATAAGCTTCATCTTGGAAGTGGAGACCACCACTCAACAGACAACAAATACACTGCTGTGCTTTGATCTCAGCCTCCTAGCTCCCATAACTATGAGAAATAAAAGTACGCTCATTAGAGAGTAGCCAGTCCCAGATATTTTGCAATAGCCAAAGAACTCAGCCTAGCCAGGTGCAGTGGTGCCTATAATCCCAGCACAAAGTTTGAACCCAGCCTGGGCAATTTAGTAACTTAGCAAGACACTGTCTCAAAATAATAAAAAGGAAAACAGAAGAAACAGGGATGTACCTGGGTGGCAAGACTCTGGGTTTAGTCCCCAGGCCGAGGGTGTTGGGGAAAGAAGGAGACAGACTCTAGGTCTTCGGTTATGCAAAGAAAACTTGAACAAAGTTAGGAGGTGGGAGCTGGACCAGACCTAACTGCTCTACATAACAAAGTGAAAGGAATTTTTACATCATCGGAAGAACCACACGCTGGAAACACTGTGGACATAGTGGTTTAGGAAATATCTTTAAGGAACAGGAAAGTTCAATATTCACATATAAATCCTATGTGTGACTGTCATATTAAATTTTGCACATGCTCAATCCTTCAGGAAAGTTAGCTCCACCTCATAAATTACTAAAGTACTCTTCCTTCCTTAAAGAAAAGAATTGGAGAAAAGGGCAGAAACAGCATTCTTAATACTTTTTAAATGGCAGGGCTTCCTTTTCATACCTTAGTCATAAAATGTAGGAAGAAGAAAAGTACCATGTCATCTCACAGGCAAGGAAAGAAAAATACAGTACCATAGCCACAGTTAAGATATCTAATAAGCCTGTGCCACTGTATTTTCATTCCTATGTAGAAATCTACTGCCTACAGAAAAAGTAAAGAGGTATCTTGTGTTCCAGAAACTCTAGAGTCTGACCAGCCAGTCTACGGCCCGCATTCTGTTCTCCCATCCATCTTGTTCTACCATCTTGTCCTAAAGAGCAAGGAGCTCAGCTAGTAATCCCAGAGTGGAACTCTAGGGAACTTTTCAGCCCATATGTTCCATGCACCCAACATCCTTATGCGATTCACCATCAGGATCCATACAGAACTTGCCTCTTGAACTTATTTACGAGTTTGATCATTATACTTGCCACATTATGCAAGCACTTTGCAATCTCCCTTCATTCTCTGGCTTTAATTATATAACTGAACAAGGCAAAAACTCATTTTTTCCCGGGAAACATTAAACATTATCATCTTAATGAAATTCTTAATGAAATGGTTCACTGTGCATGCAAATGACTGGTAGTAACTGGGCCACTCGCTTATCACCGGGCAAAGCTGCAGGACAAAGGCTCTTTCTTTTGTCAATCAGTAGGAATGGCAGTTCTCACCCACACATTTGGTGGGAATGATAGTTCCACAACACCCGAAGACAGGCCTCTGTGAGATATATGGATATAATTAAAATTGGTTGGAGAGAGTGTAAATGAAGTAGGAAACGACCTATACAAATCAAAATGTATTTTCAGGGCTAAACGAAACTCACTTAAACTTTTCCTGCCAATTAAAAAAAAGTTATCATCTGTTCTTTTTCCCGTTCTCCAGAGACTGGAGGTCGGAGAGATTAATAGTATTTAACCTACTTCTCAACTTTCTTTTAAGACTGACAGCTGGAAGTGGCTAAAAGAAATTTGAGGAACTTCCAAAGTTTCCAGCATAATTAATGGATAGCTCTTCAAGTATCTGTTCATACTACTTGTATTTTTCAAATACACTTGTTGCATAAAAGCTTATAGATGCCATGCACTCCCCTCCTGCAAAAGTCATTATCTGCCAAACGCTAAAATAAAAGGCAGACAAATCTGTTTGCATTTTTATTCAAAGAACATGGACAACAATGTCTTGTGTCAAGTAGACACCAAATTAAAGTATCTAACAACAACTTCTATTTATATAACAAATTCCCAGTCCCTACACCTCATCAAAGTGTCGCACTGCCAGGAAAATGTCAAGGTGCCTAAAATGTCCAACACAGAGTCTTACTCTCAACCTTCATAGTCCTTTAGAGAAGAGAATGCAGTGGCTGTCCCTGTCGCAGTCCCCACCTGAGCGAAAGTTCTTTCTCTTGCTCTTCAGTTCTTCCATTCTTCCAACTTAAAGGCAAAGGAAAACTCATGTTTGCCACATTTTCAACAGCTTTATTGGGATTCAGTTCATAGATCAGCTAATTTCACTCATTAAAATCATAAAATTTAATAGGTTTGGTATGTAATATTATCAATTATTTTAAAAGTGGAAATAGACATATAGTAAATTTTGTTATTTTAACCATCTTAGGCATACAGTTTAGTAGCATTGATTTCATTCAGAGTGTTGTGTAGACACCACCAATATCTACTTCCAAAACTTTACGATCACTCCAAATAGAAAATCTGTAACCAATTAGGAGTAACGCCTCACCTTACCTCAAGCAAGCTCTTGGAAACCTCTAATCTACTTTGTCTCTATGAATTCACCCTATGTTGTTGCTATTTTGATATTTTTTTAAATTCTCTTTAAAATTAAAAAATATATATTGTAGCCCCAAGTCTATAAGTACAATAAGGTATTACAATATCTTGAGAGACTACATTCACATAATTTTTGTTACCATTTATTATCAATATTATTCTATTTTATTATTAGATATTATTAGTAATCTCATCCTATGCTAAATGTATTAACTCCATCAAAGGTATGTATGTGTGTACAGAAAAAATATTGTAGACATAAGGTTCAGAATTAACTGAGGAGGTTGGAAAGTGTCCTTGCAGATGAGAGGATGGCTCTATGTTGTATAAGTGGGGTCACACAGCATTTGCTCCTTTGTGTGTGGTCCTTTTCACTTAGAATATTGTCTTCAAGGTTTATTGTGCAGTAGCATAAATCAGTTTCATTCCATTCTGTGGTACAATAATCTTCCATGATATGCATGGGCCACATCTTCTTGATCCATCATCTGTTGATTATACTTTTATTTTTAAGACACTTTGAGGGAAGACGTCTGAAAATTTTCATACCACAGTTCCTAGCAAACTCTTATGGTCAACCAAGTTCTGCATCCTAGAATCTTCTCCCATTCCTTCCCCTCTAACAAGCATTCTGTCGAAAGTGTTTGATGTAGATCCTTACTAAGTATCTATGGCTTGTAAAATACATGACTGTTATTTTTAATAGCTATAAATGAATGTATATGAATCTCGCTGTATTTCCTTTTCACTCCATTCTATGTTTTAAGAGCTACTCATATTACTAAACCTAGTTCACAGTTGTGTGATGTTAAGTCTCTGAAATATGACAAAAAGAGATCAAATGGTCTCGTTTTTTGCGTTTTCTCCACTGAGGAAGCTGACTCCCAGGGTCATTGTACTTCTCTGAGTTGGTGAACAAACCACTTAATCTCCTAATCTTGGTTTCCCCTCTCTATAATGAGGCGATTACACTGGATCAGAGATCCTTGGTGCCTAATATGAATCAAATGATGTGAGAACCTTTTCCAAAATACTGTGCCCTACAAAATCTAAAGCAGTAAACCCTGGAATAAATAAACGGAAAGAAACTTCCCCAACTGACTCCATTGTGCACCCCCAGCTAAAACCCCTGCACAAAATGAATGTCTGAACACCGTCCCTTTAATCCACCAGGATTCTGTGATTACACAGGAAATCTCTTGGCCAGGGTCCTGTAACAAAGCAAAAGCTACAGCCTTGGCAATGGAAATGATGCTTACATCCCAGCTTTCTGGGTTCTAAATATAAAATCTGTTTCAGAAGCATTCACGTTATTTTACTGCTCCCTTCTACAAGTATATTCCAAAGATTAACTGCTCCTGGTTAATACTCTCACCCACGATTCCCCGGGGCTGCGTCCTTCCCGGGCTTGGATCGTGCCCTCTGGTTCTTGTATTTGATAAAAGCTGAAAGAGACCGGGAACATCTTTCATTTCTATTCCCATCAGAAATGTGCGTAGCTCAACAGGGTCACCTCTGAGGCTTGGCGTTTGCAAGGAATACAGAAATGGTTTCTATAGTCTGGTTCACAAAGAAAATGCCTTCCCTGGGCCACATACCCGCTTCTGCGCCTGCCTCCTCTGCCGCGTCTGGTTCTGAATGTAATATGCAGAACTCCCCTTTCCGGCCTCCTTCTTTCCTCTAGATATTAGTGTTAATACTGGCGTAGACAGAGATTAGGAAGAAGAAAATAATAATTGCTATAAGGCCACTGTGTGAAATTCTTTTTCTTAACAAATGTGTTTTTGCCTGAGTCGTCGCCCTGTGTCTTTGAGTGGAATTGTGTCAGTTCCACTGCTCAGGCCCCTAACCAGATAGTAGGCTTAGCTCCTCTCTTTTCTCTACTGCCTCCAACCCACCAGCTCGGCCTCTGAATACTCCCTGAATCCATCCTCCGCTTTGTGTTTCAATTCCTGCCGCCTTAGTCCACGCTGCGGTCCTCTCTTCCCTAGGAGACCCCGTTGGCCTCCTTGGTAAAGTCTGAAGGAAAAAGCAACAGACCCAGAAAACAAAATGATCCAGACCGGCTTGAGGAATCAGGCCAAAATTCGCAAGATTAAATGAATATAAATAAATGTAAGCCTCTGCACTTACTTTCCAAAATGCCATGGCACAGGTTACAAGATGTGTGAAGGACTTAGGTGATTTATTTGACTGCAAGCTCAATTAAGGATACAAGATGATGTAGTCAACTAAAAATAAAGGTTTTTGCTACTTTGGCTGAATAAAACTGCAGCATCCAGGACAAGGGGCATAATAGTCCTTTGTCTTGGTCGTACACAGTATTTCATTCTGGACACCAGATATAAATGTGATGTATAATTCAAAACTGATTGAGGACTCTGAGAGGAGCTAAAGTGGGTCATATGAGCACCAGCTGAAAGAACTGGGATGCTTGTCAAGAGGAAGGAAGATTGAGGGTCTAGATAATAGAGTGACCCTGGTAATACTTGAAGACCTTGCTCCTGCAAGGAAGAGTATCCAAAGATGTAGCTCCAAGGGTCATAAGCAAACTGCAAATCCTTTGTTGCTCAGCTGAAATGCTCCTCTTCAGAGAAGCCTGCCTGGTTGCCCTGTGTACACAGCCCCAATCACTTTCCACAGTATTCTCTGTTTCACTCTCTTCTTTGCACTTCTGCAAAGTGATCATGTTTTTGGATAAGCTTATCTGTCTGCCCAACTAAAATATACAAGTTATAAGAGCAGGGATCTTGTCCATCTCAGTCACCAGAATGCGCTGGTAACCCAGAAAAGTTTTGGTTATGTAGTAGGAGTTCTATAAATATTTGCTGATTATGTTAGTTTATTCAGCCAATTTTCCATTACTATAGTGAGATATTCAACTTATAATACTAAAGGTTTATTCCTTATAGTTTTGGAGAATGTGTCATCAACTGGTCTGCTGCTTTGGGCCTGTGGCAAGGCAGAACATCATGGTAAGGAGTGCATGGTGAAATGAACTCTCACTTTATGGCCAGGAAGCAAAGAGAAATAGGAAGGGATGATATGGTCATTACCACCAAGAGCACCACCCTGGAAACCACGCCTTTAATGTACGGGGCCTCCGGTACACATTTAAGATGGGGGCGGGGTCTAGATGAACAGATGAATAAATGAGTGCCTTCTTCCCCACAACAGCTTCAGGCATTAGAGAATCTTGCAGAACCACTCCTAAGGAGATTCTGTAAAGAATTTTGGAATTCCTGTTGGAAAAGGAAGGCATAGTTGACTTCATTGAGTTCTGCCTACTTGAATTTTTTTTTCCATTCAGCACTTTTCATTCCATGACCCAATCTACGGATCCATGACTGTAGATTCCTAGGATGTTCTCTGGTCACTGTTACCCTTGGACCAGAATTTTGTTTGGAACTGTCCCCAGAGCAAGCTCCCAGCCTGGCTTGTGATTCCTTTGGGGCTTCCTGACATCACACAGTGCTGACTTTTGGCCTTCTCCATTCTATAGGTGGTTTTTGGAGACTCAGGCTCCCAAGAAAACCAAAAAGAAAGTACTAGAAGGTGTAAGCAGCTCCCCAGTCAGATACATTTCTTCCTGTAAGGTGAACTAAGTCTTGGAGGTGGGCTTTGTCTCAAGTCTTAGGAGGCCTATTTTAAATGTACAATCATTTAATAAAATAATGATTGGTCTTTACATGGAGACATGAAACCTGCTGATAATTTAATTATTAAATTAAAAAGAAGATGACAAAACAATATACTAACTACAAATCCCATATTTGTTTTAAAATAAAATAAATATAAAGGCCTGGTAGGAAATATATCAAAATGTTAACTATGTTATCACTGGGCAGAGTGTTTTTCTTTTCTTTTCTACATTTTTAAAGATATCTTAATATTTTTGAAACTAATCTGTAATTTTCATAATTTGAGAAACAGTGGTTTGGGATCAATAGCTAGGTTGTTTCATAAAGAAGGATGTTTGGTTTTAGGCTTGAGACAGATCCAAAGTTTGTGGAGCAGTGTGCTTTCTCTCTTAGGCTTCAAAATCCTGTGGGGAGGGGCTGGGGATTTAGCTCAGCGGCACAGCACCTGCCTGGCAAGCACAAGGTTGTGAGTTCGATTCCCGGTATGGGGAAAAAAAACAACAACAAAAAAAATCCTGTGGGGAGGGAAAGTCCACTTCATAGAGAAGGAAGTGAGACTCAGGGGTGGTCTGCAACCCACCAGAGTCACACTGTTTGATAGCAATGAGGAGCTCTGAATCTAGCTCTGCCTAATCTTGCCCTGCTTCTTCTGCAGTTTTAATACCCTTTCTCGCCCTCATTCTCAAGTCTGAAACTGGAGCAAGAAGAGAGCCAGTCTCCGGGCCTGGATGGGTTTAACATGCAGCAAGATTCCTCTGCCCACTCTTGAATCGTCCTTCACACTCGCATTGCTCACAAATTGGTGCCTCCCAGCACCAGCACCACAGGGAGCTTATAAGAAATGAAGACTCTCAGACACCATCCCGGTCCTATGGATCAGAATCTGCATTGTAACAAGATACCCAAGTTACTCACCTGCACAGTACAGTTTGACAGGGACTGCTTTAAAAATGCCTCCCCAGGTCTGCGCCCTCCCCAGGTTGCTGTGGAAACCACCATTCAGTGCTCTGGTGCCCAGTCTTTGCCCAGAGCAAAGTGTTCCCTCCATCAGACCCTCATGGAAGCCTTGGGGCCTAAGAGGAAAAAAGTTATCTCTAAAGACACTTTATTCATCAAAATAATCCCGATGCATGTGTTTGTGTGTGTGAGTGTGTGTGTGTATGTGTGTGTATGTGTGTGCATGTACCTCAAGGATAGTTGGACCCAGTCTTTGCCCAACAGACAGAGCAGAGATGTTGGTAAACGTTCTAGTCATTGCTTACATAGCATTTGCCAATTTCTGTGGAGTAAATACTCCCACCAGGCCAAGGCGATTGATCACAGAGGTGAGGGATGAGCAACAGCTCATGTGAGCAGGTACCATCCACTGCACCACACCGCTGAGCCAGAGCCTGATACATATGAGTCATGATTCTTTACAGGAAAGGGAGAAATCACAGGATAGCTAGCGAGGATACAGTGTTTTATTGTTGGCTTCCACAACCATTTAAATTTATCCATCTCTAATTAGCTTTGGAAAACAGAAAGTGGCTCACCAAATCTATCTCACAGCCCTGTTGAGAGTATAAAATTGTCTGTAGTGATTGCTCTTTTTGAAAAGTAAAGAGAATCTTGGGTTTGCAAGGGAGAAAGGCATTCAGGCCGAGTCTGTGCTGTGTATTTCCCCCAACTTCTACCCTTGTTTACTTTGCAACAAGGATTAGGTGTGGAGGCTGGGTCCCTGCAATTTAGGAAGACACAAAGTCCAGCAGAAAAGCCAAGAGGGGTTGGACTGATGGGAGGATAAGCAGGACAGCATGAGCGATAGAAAATTGGGAAAATGTATGGAGGAAGGAAACAAGAACTTCTTAAAGAAGTGATGTGCTGTGGTATTTGGTGAGAGTGGTGCGGACATGGCTGGAAAGAGAGAGGTCCCTTCCTGAGTGGGCTTCCAAGATACCTCTCTCAGCTGGCCCAAAATGAAATGAAGATGAGCTGCTACTCCTCCTTTTGGGTCTTAGGGTATAAGCAACTTTGTCTGTTAGTTCTTACACCACTCAGTGCTGGAAGTAACATCTTTAGAAGAACTCTGACCAGTGAATGATTGCATGAGTGGGAAGTGTAGCTCAGTGGTAGAGCACTTGCCTCACAAGTACAAGGTCCTGGGTTCGATCCCCAGTGTACACACACCACACACTCCTGTGTAAGGAGAGAAGGATGGCTAAAGGGTAGGAAGATGCAATCTCCGCCCTTGCCGGAAAGGAATGTAAGCCAGGGAGGATGAGACCGAACTGACAAACACATCTTTCAGAGGTTCCTCACCGGCCACAAGTCCTTTTACCCTTATTTTCTGCAAACCCAGCTAGAGCAGATTTGCCAGTTGTCCTTGCAGTCATTGTGGAAGTACGTCAGCAGGCAGTGGAAGCAACATCAGCAGACACTTGCAGGCTGGGCCCGCAGAAGCCTCCCTCGTGTAATTCGTTGTTATTCCCCTCCCACGGCGATCATGTGCTGTAAACAGCAGAGGGACAACATGGAAGGAATTTGCTCCCTGTATTGCTGCCTGGAAATGAGCCAATGAAACTTTAGGTACACAAGAAATAAGCTTGCATTTATTAAGGTTTTTTTTTAAAGGACTTCTTTGTCAAAGAAATTAGAACCATTAACCTGAGGAAAACCCGAGGTGGACGTGGTTATGATACCTGACTCCAAATATCTCACAGGCCACCATATGTTAAAGGTGATTTCTTGGTGGTTCTCCAAGACACAGAAGTAAGGATGGGAGTAATATATCCAAGGACACTAACAGTGCCAGATACTTCCATGGTAAGGCGAAAATCCTAAGAATCAGAGATGTCCAGAGTTCTGGCTCCTGGCCTCTCGAAACTCACTCTCCTCTTCGCCATCCAATCCTTCCAGTTTTGTGAGCTTGTTTTTATCTCTGGGCCAGTGTGAGCGCAAACCCCTCTGCCTCAAACACTCTTCCTCTTTTCAGTCCTTCAACAACTATGCCTTGCTCAGGACAAATACTGTTCAGCGTGCTTAGAATGTAACAGTGAATAAAAAAGACAAAAATCCCTGTCCTCATAGAAGTTAAATTCTAGCCAGAGATTATAAGGAGTAAATGAAATGGTGTGTTAGATAATAATGCTGGGGGGGGTGTGATATAGCAAAGAAAGGAAGGCTGGGAGTTCCAGGAAACCTGGGTCACCACAGACCAGCAGCCATTTTAAGTAGGGTGCACATGGTCATGCTGGGCCTCATTTAGAATTTGACATTTGAGCCAATATTTAAGAGAGGTAAGGAGATGAGTGAAAGACTATCTGAGGCCAGGGGTTAAAACAACTTCAGGCTGGGGGAATGGCTAGAGCAAAGGTCCTAGCGCAGAAGCATCTGTGGAAGCTTCTAAGAACAGCAAGGAGGCCAGTATGGCTGGAGAGCCGAGCAAGAGGCAGGGTAGTAACAGAGAGGATGAGAGAGGCAAGGGGCGCTAAGGAGGCCTCAGGTTCAATGTCACCTCCTCAGGGAAGCCTTTCTGAAGCCTCTAATTAAAATCAAATTTCCCTCCCTCAGCCCCCTCATTCTCCCTAACAGCACCCTTGTCCTTCACAAGGTCCCAATTCTTTCACCCACACTTGCACTGGTTTACTATCTCCAATCCCCACTGGACACAGGTGCTGCAGGCCAGAACCCAGGCCAGCTACAGTCATCTCACCTCACCCAGCACCTAGCCCAGGGCCAGGCAAGAGCTCAATAGATAGTTGGTGCTTAATTAATATTTCTTGGCCAATGCAATGGCTCTTGCAGTAAGTCACCCCAGTGGCAGCGGCTACCCCAAGGCTGCACCACCAGGACAGAGGCTTGGGAGTCTGGGCTGGGGGTTCAGCCACCTCAGGGTGGCTAGATAAAGCCCATTCTACGTTCCTTTTACATGAAGAGATTACAGCACCCTGGCATCTCAGCAATAAAATGCTAAGTTTATTTTGTTCTGTTGGAATAGACCAAGCAGCTTCCCCTTGTCATTTTTTTCTACTGAGTTCTTTCCTCTCATTTAAAATCCACTTCCCTCAGGCTTTCCTTTGTTTCTTCCCCTCAGGGCTGTGTTTCGTTCCGTTAGCAAATTACAAATCCTATGGGTTTCCCCAGTTGCTACTGCCCCTCGGCCATCTTCAGGAACAACGCGGTAATAATGCCGTAGCTTTAATGAAACTAGGTTTCTTCAGCTCGCTTTTCTCCCCTGCTCCCTTCGCAAATCTCCTTAACGCAGCCAGTCAGCCAAAGGAGGACACAAAGTAGTGTGTAAATATAAGCCTGCTGCACAGACACGGATAAAGCATCCAAAGTTTCATTTGGGGAAATGAACAGCAAAATGGCCAAGAGAGAAACGGTAGTGTAGACTTTGGTGTCCATTCCTTAGCCAGAGGTTGATTCATAGTGGAAATTCTAAGATGCTACGTAACCTCTCTGGACCTCCATTTTCTCACCTAGAAATTGGAGGTAATAACGCTTTAGTTGGCATCATAACAAAGGTGAAGTCATGAACACAAGATGAAGGCTTCCAAAATGTTCAGAAATGTTTCTAATATGAAACATGTCCTTATAATTTAACAACACAAACTGCTCGTCATCACTTTGAAAGACCGGCAAAATCTGGCCGCTGGCTCTCCAGTCTCACCTGGAGCCACTTTCCCACGGGTTCTTTTACTGTTTCTTAAACACACAAGTTGTTTCCCTCCGCAAGACTTTTCTCGTCTGCCAGGACCTTTGCCCTCCAACACTCACCAAATGTAGATGCTTCTTCCTGCCTTAGCTCTCAGTTTAAATGTTGTCTTCTGCAATGGACAACTTCTGAATGTTTTTTCCCCCCAAAATTCATATCTTAAAACCCAAAACCCAGTGAGAGGGTATTAAGAGGTGAGGCCTTGTGCAGGACTAAGCCATGGAGGGTCCACCTTCACGATGATAAAGGAGCCTGAAGTGAACACCCTCACCTCCTTGTGCCAGGTAAGGAGAGGGCAGTCTCTCCTGAGAAGCAGAGGGAAAGCCCGTCCTGGTCAGTGAATCTGCAAGTACCGTAGCTTGGACCGTGTGTTCTCCAGAACTGTGAACAAGAATTCTGTCATTTTATAAGTTTCCTGGTCCAAGGTATTTTGTCACAGCAGACTGGATGGAGGAGGGCACCTTCTAAGAGCAGCCTCTTTTTCCTGTACATCCTGTCTGATGTAAGTGCCCCCCACCACCAATTATTCCGGCTCTCTCATTGGTGATTTATGTTCATCTCTTATCATATCTTCCCTTTCACTCCAGTCAGCTGCCCGACTGCCTGGCAGGTTAAGGACCAGGTCTCCCCCGACCCAGCACCCCCACTGTCCAGCACAGTAGAGGTGGCCCAGGACAGTGGTACAATAAGTATTTCTTAAGCACATGGACAGATTAGTTTATGAAGGCAGACAACTGAAAACAAGACAAAGACTCCTCCCAAAAGGTGAAGACTAAGGCATTCAAGGTGTATAAACTTGGGGCTGGGGATTTAGCTCAGCGGCAAAGCGCCTGCCTGGCAAGCGCAAGGTCGTGAGTTCGGTTCCCGGTACCGGAGGAAAAAAAAAAAAAAAATCTCAAAGTGTATAAACTTAATAAAATATTCTAGCACCATTCAAAACTATTACACAGGCCAGGTGTGGTGGTGCACACCTGTAATCCCACCACTTAGAAGAGGCTGAGGCAGGAGGATGGCCACAAGTGTTAGGCCAGCCTGGACTACATAGTGAGTTTAAGGCCAGCCTGAACTATACAGTGAAACATTGTCCCCAAAAAAATATTATCACAGAGAAGACTATGCAGTAGCACAGGAAGCATTTAGGATAAATTATTAGGTCAGAAAATGCTATTTACACTTGGACTACAACTATTTAAAACTACAGTGCCAGATGGCCAGAAACTAGAAGCACACAAAGAACTCTGGAAACCCTCAAGTGATTTGCTGGAGTGCTGGAACTGTGAGTGCTTTGTTTTGTTTTGTTTTGTTTTGTTTTTTCTCTCTCTTTTATTTCTGCTCCTGGTGCTGTTTGTTCAATAATTACAGATGGTGTGGTTTTCATCACTAAACTAGGCTCATTGTTGGAACACTCATAAAAGATGTCAAACTAGATTGGGGGAGAGAGGGGAGAAAGAGACTAGTAGGAGTCCCACCCCAGGTCATCCACCAGCTGGAGGCCCTCAGATGTCGTTAGCATGGCTAGGTCCACATCTAAAAGCCTCAGAACCAAAGAAGCTGATGTCGTGATCCTCTTTCCAAAACCAAAGCCTTGAGAAACTTGGAGGCCACAGGTTTAGGTCCTAGAGTCCAAACTGTGAAGATCAGGGGCTGAGGATTTAGCTCAGTGACACAGTGCCTGCCTGGCAAGTGCAACATAGTGAGTTCGATTCCAGGTACTGGAAAAAAACAAAAACAAACAGAACAAAACAAACTCTGAAGATCATGGAGTACTAATGATGAAGGACAGCTCCAGAGAGAGAAGGAAATTCTTTTCTGTGTGGCTATGGTTTATATACGTGTCCTGCAATGGTCCATGAGCTGAAGGCTTCGTTCCCAACCCACGCTGCTATTGGGAGGTAATGGAAGCTTTAAAAGGTGCCAGATGGCCAGCAACTAGAAGCGAACAAGCCCAGTGGGAGGGCGCCAGGTCATTGATGACATGGCCTTGAAGGGGATACTGAGACTCTGACACTTCCCTCTCTTTGCTTCCCAGTGGCAGTGAGGCAAGCAGGCCTCTCCTACCATGAGCTCCTACCATGATGTCCCATGCTATGTAAGCCCAAAGCAACAAGGCCAGGCAGCCATGGACTGAAACCTCCAAGACTATGAGTTCAAAATAAACCTTTCCTTTGTCAAGTTGATAATCTCAGGTATTGTGTCACAGTAATGCAAAGCTGACTAACACATTTCCCTTTTGTTCTGCTTGGGCCTCCAGTGAGCTGGATAGTGCCTGCCTGCATGGAGGGCAGCTCTCACCCACTTGGTCCACTGCTCCTGTATGCCAGTCTCCCCTGGGCACATGCATGCTGATGCCCCAAGATACTGGCTCTAATTCTTCTACTGAGCAGAAGTGTGCTTAGATATACCTCTTGAGCCTCAGTTTTCTCTTCTGTAAATTAGGGAGAATAACACTCATCTCAGGGGGTCCCAGTTAGGATTGAAGAAAATAATACCTATAAAGCTTTTTGCAACAGACTTGACATATAGTATGCATTCAGAGTTAGCTAAGAAGAGTAGTTATCATGCTGCTAAAACAAATACTTGAGAAATCCTTCTAAAATGATCATAACACTCTGAGATAAGTTGTAGCTACGCGTGACCTTGCTCCAAAAGCTTTGCCCCTAGAGCCAGAGTTGGACAGCTTCTATGATAAAGTTCAGGATAAACCTGGACCATTCCAGAAGCAATCTTGCCAATGTCTGTGCTGTTCTCTCACTGATCCCATGGAGGAGGAAAAATAAGAAAAGGGTAGAGAACTCATCAAAAGACATGAAGAGATACGTCCACGGACCAGGGGAGAGCACAAGGCAAGCCCAGCAGACATGTACAAGAAAAAGATGTCCACAAATCTCTTAGGAAGGATTGACCTTGAAGTACAGATAAGTTTGAGTGGGAGAAGAAAAGTAGGGCAGAGCCAGATGCACAGGCAAGGAAAGTGGGCAGAAGAGAGTGTGTGCCCGACAGCATAGAATATCTTCTGGCCTCTTCCATCATCCTTAGCCCTTCCTGAAATAGCTCAGCCCTTTGGCTAGGTTATTAGGGTGCCGTGCCTTGGTGCTGCTTGCAGTGTTTCCCCAGCTAGCTAATTAAATGTAGCAGATTTAATTGAATTATAGTGAAGTCCATAGCTGATGTTCCTATAGCCTGAGGGGAAAAGGTGGAGATGATGAAAATGAAGCTCTTTTCTCCAGTGCTAGCTAGAATTCTGTAGGTACTTTCAGACCTCAGCATGAAAAGCATGATAGTCAAGGTAATATCATGTAGAGATGAAAGCAATCTCCCCCACAAGAGAAGAGACGATACTCCTTTTATACGACAACAGTTCGGTAAATTTTGTTTAGCTTGCGTAGGATACAGTTAATTACAGTAATTTATCAAAATGGCACAAGGTGGTATTCACACACACAAAGAGTATTTTCCCACAGTTGAAAATTCTTAGTTTTATATAAGCTGAAGCTAGTACTAATTGAATTTTCACTTGGGTAGATAAAATCTTTAACAACTCCAGAATAACTAAATGGTCTTTGCTCAATGATGTGGATCGGGATGATTTACAACACCTATCACACAATCATGCTAATTTTGCTTTCGTATGATTAATTAAAACAATATGTTCATTCTTTCTAAAGTGGAAATAGGGCACCCAAGGAGTTGGTTTTTATTACAAATTTCCCTATCCAGTGGTAAAAGCAACTTTCACACACTGTCCTCAAGAAAGTAATAAAGACAGGAGCTCTGAGAGACAAACTTTGTCAAGTTCAACTCTGCTCTTTGGAAGATAACAGAGGTGAGTCTGAGGGACAGAAAAAGATTTTTAGGACTTCAGAGATAAAAATACTTTAGAGAAATCTTGTGTAAATCTCCCATTTCATAGATGATAAATCTGAGACTTGGGGAAGCCAACATGTTGTCCCCAACTTTTAAGACCCCATCATTGGCAAATTTTATATCATATCCAACTTTTTGACATTAATTCAATCTTATCATCTATAAATCAGTTATCCCATGTGTAAATAGGGAACAATAGCATGTTATAGTATGGATCTAAAAGGTTCCCCAAAAGTGTCATATGTTCAGAGGTGGGCCTTTAGGAAGATGATTCGATCATGGGAATGGTATATTCATTAACAGATTAAGCTACTGATGAGTTCATAGTAGGATATGCTCTTGGGAGTTGGAGCCTGGTTGAAGGACTTCACATACAGTACTTCCTCGGGTGATGACAGGTCATGTAAGGGCAGAAAGAGCATGTGCCTTGTCCAAGGTCCCCCAGCTGCTAACTGCTGGGTCAAGACTCTGGACTCCTCCATTTCACACACAAACACCAGCCCTTCCCAAGCTCTGTCCCTTAGCATGGACCAGGATATGGTAAGTATCCAGTGCGGACTGTCAAGCATATGCCAGTATATGTTACACTTCTAAACCCCTCTGAGGAGAGGCATTATGGTCAGTTCCACTCGAAAGCTAAAGGAAAGGAAGCACAGAGGTGAAGTCACCCGTGTGAACTACACAACCTGAAGAGCCAAAGGCTGGGGTTTGAAGCCAGGCAGTCTGACTCCAGAGTCCACACTCTGAAACCTCTAAACTCCACTGCCACCCCCAATACGCTGCCTGTCCTTAAACTTGTGTTAGGTCGGCGGGGTCCCTGGACTTTAATAGAGCAATGCTCTCTATGCAAGTGAAAAATAAAATCAATTAGGAGATGCCAAGGAAAGATGTCGCGAGCCTTCAAATTGATGGCACAAAGACTTCGAATGGACCTTTAAGAGTTCTTGCTTTCTCTGAGGGTCACTGCTCTGGCTTCAAGAATGCCATTAGCATAATGACAGCCCAACTCGCTGCCTCAGCCCCCATGCTGCCAGCGCCTGAGTGAGCGGCTGGCTGCCACCCACTGCCTCCCCTCTGCAGCACACCCAGCCAGGGCCGTCCACTGCAGAAGCCTGCAAGCCCTCTCGGCAAGCTACAAGCCTGTGCCTTGGGGCCAGCTCACCAGAAAGACCCGCAGGTCTAAGCTGCCTGAGACTCAAAGGGAGAAAATGCCATAAAATAAAAAATACATGGCAACATGGGATAATACAGCAGAAAAAAACACGGGAGTTCTGTCCAGCATGAAGACATTAATTCATTCATCAAACATTCTTATCACCACAAGGGCTCACCTCCACGACCTCAGGCACTTCTGAGCAAAGATTCCAGAATTACAGTGTATTTTTTAAGTTCTTTAAAAAAGAAGTTTTTAATCACAAGGATTTGTATTATACCTCCACAAAACGGAAGGGAATTTTATTCACTTCCATAAACGAAGGAACAAGTTATTTTGTCATCTTTTGAAGATAACTTTAGTTAAAGAAACAAGACCTAGAAAACACTTTCTATAAACTTTAATATTAAGGTCTGTGCTCATGTGGAGAAAGAGGCCGCCTGAGTTTTATTCTGTGCTGCCTCTCACTAAGTCTACGACCCTGGCCCAGTGTTACTGTCCTTCTCTGTAAAGTGGGGATGGTACTAACAATTGCACCAAGGTAGTGGGGTTGCTATGAGGATTAGGTGAGACTTGTGGATAAAGCTTTCATTATAGGTTGGTGGTTATTAGCATGTTAGTATTGATTTTTGCCAACCAATTTGTCGACAGCTGCTCATGGTAGTGTGTGTCTATAATCCCAGCACTCTGGGAGGGCAAAGAAGAAGGATTATAAATCTGGGCAATCTACCAATTTAATGAAACCCTACCTTAAAACCAAGAAAGGAAGGCTGGGCGTGTAGCTCAGAGTGAAGGCCCTGGGTTCAGTCCCCAGATCGGCAAAGAGACTAAAGCCAGTTGAAGCAAAAAGTAAGAAAGTGATCGATAGCTTGCACACCTGAAAGATGAACGGGTGATTCTGACTCCAGGCCCATCACGATTTAGGAACTCACAGAGCATTAGAATCTGTCACTGTGTGGCCCTGCAGATTCATCTCAGGTTTAGTCTTCGAGCTCTCCTCACTACCTCAGGCTTCCTGGAGACATTATTTCTGGGATTGATTCCTTATACCTCAAAACACAGGAAATAAAAGGAAGCTACCACCTCCAACCTTAACTCAGAGACTTCCAGAGACGTTCTGTGCTTTTCCAGTATCCAGGGGAGTAGGGACTAGTGTTGGTGACCCCACCAGGACTACATAGAATAGAGGACAAGGACTTTCTAAATGAAGTAGGGGAAGGACAAAGAAAATGATGTCTTCCTAGAACAACCAGTGCTCATTATACTTGTTATTAATATGCAAACCACTTTGTCATGACAAAGTCCCTTTAAAAAGCATAGACTATATTGATCTATAACATTCAGTATCTACCCACACATTATCCACAAACGATAGAGGTGAACCGTATTACAATAGAAGTCATATATGCTTGCAAAGAGAAATTAAATTTATATTTTCTTCTGCCTCCACAGTCCCCAGCACAGAGTAGGTACCCTGAAGAATATTTGTTAAGTCACTAATAGCTTAGGTCTAGAATTAAATTATATCACTGTGGTACTCAGGATAAATTAGATTATGCTCCAATTTTTAAAAAAGAAGTATCCTCTGTAACATAGGGGCTCCCCAGTCAATGTGCAGAAGAGAGCTCTAACAATTCCCAGCACCCACAACCTAAAGGAGAAGAGGTTTATTGTGATTCACAGTCCCTGGGCAGTTGGCTTCCAGGCAGAACTGGCATGGGGAGAGGGGCTGGGCTGGGCTGGTGAAAGTTGCTCACATTATGGTGGCCAGGAAGCAGAGAGAGCAGGGATAGAGAGCTGCCCTTCTAGTCACACCTTCAGTGACCTGCCTCTTCCCACCAGGTACACTCAACCACTGAACTCACCAGTGAGTGAATGCACCAGTAAGTGTAGCACTCCATCATCCAGCCATGACACCTTGTAGCGGCAATCATGTCTTTCAATTCAGAAGTGACCCGTGTCATTCTGCCCACAGGACACTGGCTATGCCCAGTGACTGACCCTACCTAATCATAAAGAATTCAGAAAGGCAATTTTCCATTCACCTGGGAAGAATCAGATATGTGTAAACTTTAAGTGCCCCCACTGAAATCAATTAAGATAAAACTATATCCTATACAAGTTGCAACACAATTTTTAAAATATTAAAAGGATCCAATAAAGAAAATAACCTAAAACTTATTCATAAGGCTTGGTCTTCCTACAGCTCTCTAAGTGGCATTCCCCAGATAGAATTAAAAACATTTCTGCCTAAACCCTTACTACAGGCTAGCAGAGATTAATTTCACTTGAAATTTCAAAGTTTATTTATTTTGCATGCTCCCCTATTAGACAGAAATGACCTTCATCATTCAATTGAACCTACAATCTTACTGGAGGGCAACTGACAGTTCTTTGCAAAAACAATTTTCAAAAATATGCCTATTCTTTGACCCTGTAATTCTACTTCTGTGATTTAACCTGAGGAAAAAAGCAGGGATGTGCATGCAGATTTAGCTATGAGAATGTTCCCTTCAGCCCATTTGTAACAGGAAAAAGTGAGAATTAACATAAAGGCCAGTGAGAGTTGGTTTAACAAATTAGAGTATCCTTGCTGTGGAATAATACGCAGCCATTCATAATCACATTGTGAAGGTACATTTATTACTGTGAAAAGAGGTTTGTGGTACATTAACGGGAAAAAGCATGCTATAAATGAAGCATACACCACATATGCTTGGGAAAGATTCTAGAAGGAAATATATGAAGAAATTAATAACGTTTGCTCCTGTGTGGGTGGAATTATGGGTGCTTTTATTTTCTCCTTTTTGCTAGACTGTTATTTTCTGCTATTATGAGAATTGCTGCTACAGTAAGAAAAACAAGGTAGTTTAAATTATTAATAAATAATCTCCTTGGGCCTATCACACTCCCACTGCTTGTAAAGGGGCTTTCATCTTATACACTGACTGCACGCGATTAAACTCTCCTTAGTCTTTATCGTTCAAGTCACTTCTGACGGCAATAATGGCAGGAGTGTCTGGGAGAGGCAGCGCTCCCAGTTTAGGAGCCCTTTCACGTTCCCAAGCCCCGCACACACCCACGCACGCACAACTGCCAGGAAAGCAGTTCGGGCCTTGCCGTCCTCTCTTTAAAGCTACAGCTCAAAGCCACTGAATAACTTGGCTAAAGGGGGAAACTCCGTGAGAATCCAGGATTCTTTCATCGCTCTGCCCACCCCCACGGAACCACTGTGTTCAGAGAGCTTCCCACAAAGAATTTAGTGTGGAAACTGCCCCTGGAGTGGAGGTATCCAGTTCTGCTCCCACCCTTTCTGGGCAGCTTAGCCTTCTATGCCAGTGAGCCATCATGCACTGCTGGTGGAAAACAAGAAATCAAAGGTAAGTACTGAGCACTTCTGTATGCTAGCACCGAGGGAGGATTTCAAGTTGCTAAGATCAGCCTTAGACTTAAAAAAAAAAAGAAGAAAAAGATATTTGAAAGTCCTAAGTAGTCAAGTGCTGTGATCTGAGTTATCTTTAGAAGGAAAGTTCTGCTGGAAACAAAAGTGGGTGGAAGTGAACAAGATCAGAAGAGGCAAGGAGACAGCTGGGATGGAAGGCTGTTTGTAGTCACCTATGCAGCAGAAAATAATGCTACTTAAGGGAGAAGCACTGAGTTATGTAGGACACCACCGTCTTCATCCTTCTGATAATAGTTCTATATCACTGAGAAATCCTTCAGTAAGTGATTTCATCTTTACATGAACATTTCGGAGTGCACTTACACAAAGTAAGATGGCGATAATGTCACCAGGCAAGAAAATCTTATGGGACCACTAGTATCTGTGGCCCATCATGAAACAAGGCATTGTTCTGTGGTGCATGACTGTATGGATAGCAGCTACCATTTACTCGGCACATATCATAGGCCAGATACTATGCTAGTGATTTGCACAATGACCCCCACCCACTCTTTCCACTAACCCTATGAAGTAGGCATTACTCACATGCTTGTTTCTAAGGTTAGGTTACTCTTCCTAGGCCACATGTCTACTAAGTGGCAGTGATCCAACTTAGACTCATGTTACTTCAAAGCTCAGTAGAAGGCAGTGGCTCACTGGTGGTGATAAAGATGGGAAAGATAAAGTCCAGTTACAGAGATGTGGGGTATCTTGGAACTTCCAGACGGACAGAACCAGCAGACATGGAAGAAGGTGGGGGTTGAAGGAATCCTTGGAAGCTGTCAGTGATTGGTTGAGATGAAAACAATGAGGATGAACAAGCTCACTTTGAGAATACGGAGAGCAGACTGCTTTGGGTAGAACCTCAAACTTTGATAGGGAAACAGTTTCAAAAGCACAAAAATACAATCAAGGCAGGAGGAAAATTAGTAATGAATGGAGCCAAGGAAAGAAGGCACAAAGAGTTCCAAAATGCAGAGGTAGACTCAGTAGTGTCAAATTCTACATAATCAATAATACTAAGAGGAGCTAATATTTTCAAGCACTTAATGTCTAAAAATTTGGGGAATATTATTCCACTTAATCTTCATGACAATCTCATGTGAGACACAATTACTATCCTTTTCTTGCAGACGAGAAAACTACCTTGGCCCAGGGACAGTGGCGTATCAGTGGTAGATGCAGGCGGTCTTGCTCTAGAATTGACACTCAGTCTGGACACTGATAGTGCCTTCCCGGGTAATGTCTCACACATCCTAAGGAATCAGTATAAGCAAGGCACCATTCTAAACACTAACTCAAAACAACCTCATAAGTAGGTACAATTATCCCTATTATACAGACAGGGAAAATTGAGTCACAGAGAAATTACCCAGGATCACACAACTAGTACAACCATGAAGGTAAAATGGCCTTATCCATAAGGAGATTAAAGAACTGTCAGTGGGCACTTGGTAGATGACAGAAATTAAAGAACTGTCAGTGGGCACTTGGTAGATGAGAGGGAGCCAATCAAAACTTAATACACTCAGGAATCCTAATCAGATAAAAAGAGGGAATGAAAACGCACAGTTCACTGTAACTAGAGAATTATAAACTGTTGGTACTGGAAGAGGCTTGGGATGTTGGTTAATGCAGTTCACCAAATGCCAGGTCTCTTGTGTTTGTGTGATGCCATGAGATTCATTCTATCCAATGAACAGTGAGAAGACAAGGCATGGGTCACTTCTAGGCTGATTGACTGGCCGTAGGAGACACTGAAAAGTATTGTTTCTCTCAGCTGCCATGGCCTGCAGCACAACAGAAGCAGCAGCTGCTCTGCAGACCTGGGTCCCAGCATCACAGCATGCCCTACATGGCCCACGGAGACCTGCAGCATGAATGAAAAGGAAGCCTGGCTGGAAGAAGTCACTACGATAGCCATGCTGGCTGATACAAAGCCTGAAACATGGATGGAGATACTGAGGACACAAAAAGGAAGAGATCTGCCCGACATCACAGCGCGACCTATTGAAAGGCACAGAGGGCTTTAGTTCAAGCCTCTGGCTTTCCTTCCAGATCTTTCCTTTATACACCACTGAGCATTTCTCACGTCTTACAACTCACTGCCTCTTCTAACCCGCAGCTTATTCTGCTTCTCTAAATTAACACCAAGTCCAAATTCAACTAATCACTGCCAAATTTTTACAGCCTCCTCACGCAACGCAACTAGAGTTCAGTTATCTCGAGCAGCACAGGGAGAAGGCGTGGGAGTCTGCAGAGGTGCAGGAGGGAAACTTTGCTCTATTATTTATAGAATCGGGGCTAATTTAATTAAGTTTTGACGGAAAGTGCTCCATTCTGCAGACAGTTGCCACCCGTTCCTCCTGCAGCCTAGATGTCCGCAGAGTAACTGACGCTGCTCTGTCTTCCTCTTTGAAATATGAGGCTATAAAACAGGGCGCAAGTAAGTCACCTTCGAAGAGGCCTTTTGTCATTGCAGTAAGTGAAAGTAATTTATGGGGGCCCAGAATTGTGGGTTCTCTGTCTCCGGCTCAGCGGGAGAATGATCTCACAAGCCAGATGCTGGCAGTCAGTCAGAAAGCCAACATGACTGTGAAAGGTACCGGTCTTCTAGAACCTAGGGTAGGGGCACATCAATGTCCACACTCACGGATGAGCCATGGTTTGGACTGAGGCTACAGTGCCTATTTTTTAAGTTTCCAGTCTTTAATTTTAGATTTGCCTTGTTAAGCTACTATCTATGTCTCTAAAAATACAATTTCTATGTACCTTGGCAGACTAATAAAAGGACCCAGATCGACACTGGCTTATGGACTACACTTCAGGTAGCACAGATTTATACGTTTTCACCCATTCCTCATAAATCTTTCAAGAGATTAATAATTATCTTAATTATTAGGAAGGTTAGGAAAGCAGCAAGCATATCCGCATGGTGAGACTCCAGAAAGCGTTCCCACTCACACAAGCTACTGTCCACCTTAATGGGACTTTACCATTCCTCTTTTTATTCCCAAAAAACTCCTGCACAGGGAGATAAAAGTTACAAATAACTTTGCTGCTCTTTTCAAGAACTTCCCCTAAAATCTCACTGAAATGAACATAAAGTCCTTAGACTGCTCAGCAAATAGCCTTAAAAAGACTCTTTGCTCTCCAGACCTCTTCAAAAGCTTTGTCTTGTGTCCACTAATCCTAAACTATTACCCCTCAGTCCTTAGCCAGATTTAAACACAACTGCATCGAAAGCCCACTTTAATCTGGATCCTGAAATGTTGCCAGAATCCCTATTTTGGCCTGGTCTACTTCAAGACACCACAAAGATTCTGGAAGGAAGAGCTCCCCTTATCACAGTGTATAATAAGGTCAGCTTTGTCTTCTCTACAACCTGGTTTGCCAGCACTCAACAATTAAAACTTTGTTCTTGCCAAATATGGTGATGCACACCTGTCCTCCCTCTACTAGAGCGGCTGAGGGACCAGGATTGAGTTTAAGGCCAACCTGGACAACTTAGCAGGAACACATCTCAAAATAAAATAAAAGGGGCTGAGGGCATAGCTCAGTGGTAGAGCACTTGCCTAGCATGAGTGAGACCCTGTGTTCAATCCTCAGCAAAGAAAAAAGAAAGACTTTGTTTTTCCTATTAGTTTTGCTCAGTGAAAACCATAAAACTTATCAAGGAGAGTTGTGTATGCAAAAGTATTCACGGACAACTTCAGAAATCTGCAGAGGTAGCCTTGATTACGCCACATGTAGGACCTGCATACAGATAGAGTAACACCTCAGTTCACAAGCACTTCTGTTTGCAAACAATTTGGTTCACAAACAAAAGCATTCTGCAAAATTTTGTTTCCATTCACAAATTCTACATTGGGTGACAAATACGACCACAGTCATCTTCCCCACACAAACACCAGCGCAACCATCTTCCCCCAAATCATAAAACAAATTGAGTTCACAAACCTAGATACCACTGTATAAGTAATTTGTAAAAGAGAGTCATCCAATGCCAGGACTGAAGTAGCTCTGAATACCCAAACATCTTTATGTGGGCCAGTTCCAACAAAATTGTTTAATGTAATCTGTTTTTCTAATTTTTTTTTACTTTAAAGGGAATAAGAAAAAAATATCAAATTAACAACAACATAGACAAAAACAAAACAACACAAAAACGATAAAAATGATACAGGGTTTCAAAACAAAATGATAGGAATTAACAGTGGTTGTTATATTACACATTGATATCTTCAACAAAGTGGCTCAGATTACCAGATGTAAGAATGCAAGATTGATCAGGTCAATAAAGAGAATGAAAAATAACATTAAAAAAACTTTAGAAACAATACAAAGCTTCACTAAACAAGATGGTAGGAATTCACCAATGGTTGTTATATTGCATATTGTTGTCTTCAGATTAGTTGTTCAGATTACCAGATATAAGCATGCAAAAAATTTAAGCATTAACTGCTCCTTTCAATAAACCAATAGGCATTAGCAGTTTAATTATCACAGCTGTCCATACATATATTCCCTTCCTTCTTTCTTCCTTTCTTTTTCTCTTTCTTTTCTCTTTATTCCTTCTTCTCTCTTTCTTTTTCTCTTTTCCCTCATCCCAGTTTTTCCCTCCCTTTGAGCAATTTCTTTACCCTTCTCAGTATCTGTTGCACTTTTTGGGTTTTATTTACTCTTTCAGGTTCTTACACTAGGGAGACCATATGATGTTTACACATATGGGTCTGATTTATTTTACTTATGAGTATGGTCTCTAATTGCATCCATTTACCTATAAAAGCCTCAAGTTTATCTTTTTTATAGCTGAGTAATACTCCATTGTATAAAAATAGCATATCTTTTTTATCCATTCCTCGGTTGATGGGCATTTGGGTTGTTTCCAAGATTTAGCTATGACAAATTGTGCTGCTATAAACATGGGTGCACTTATATCACTGTGTATGATGTTTTTAATTCTTCTGGGAAAATACCTAAAAGAGGAATAGTTGGATTAAGTGGGACTTCTAATCCTAGTTTTGTGAGGAATCTCCACACTGATTTCCACAGTGGTTTCACCAATCAACACACCCACCAGCAGTGGAGAAGTGTTTCTTTTTCCCCACAGCCCCACCAGTATTTGTTATTGGTTGATTTCTTGATGATAGCATTCTTTCTGGGGTGAGATGGACTCTCGGTGTTGTTTTAATTTGCATTTCTTAAATGACCAATGATGTTGAACATTTTTTCATATATTTATTTGCCAATTCTATTTCTTCATCTGAGAAGTGTGTATTCATTGTAATCTGTGTTTAAAATACCTATCTCTTAGGGGCTGGGGATTTAGCTCAGCAGCACAGCACCTGCCTGGCAAGTGCAAGGTCATGAGTGCAGTTCCCGGTACTGGAAAAAAAAACAAAAAACAAAACAAAAGAAGTGTGGTTTTAAAATACCTATCTCTTGATTTCACTTTAGATTTGCTGAGTTCAATTGCCTGGACATAGGATTTTGTATTAGCTTTTTGTTCCTGGGACCAAATACCTGAAATATACAACTTAAAGAAGAGATTTGTTTTCACTTATGGTTTCAGATGATTCAGTGCATGGTCACCTGGCTGGGCAGAAGCATCATAGTGAAAGGACACAGTGGAGCAAAGCTGCTCAGTTCCTGGTATCCAGGAAAGAGAGCATGGGAACAATGTTTCTGTCTGTATATTTGAGATTTAGAAGCCTTTTAAGGTTGTCTGGGGACATCCTCCACTATCCTGACCACCACGAAGTTTTCTTCCATCCTTCAAGGTCCAGATTAACTCTTGGTTCTTCTAGGAAGCTTTCCCTGATCACTCTATCCAAAGGTATGTATTGTATATTCTGACTTTATGATTCATTTGGCTTTTATCTAATTCCCCCTTGGTATATAATCTTTATATTTGCATGTCTGGACTCTATACATAAGGATGTTGTTGAAATAGATTTTATCTCACTTGCCAGTTCTCAGTTCTGTCTGTCTAGAGTGCTATTGTGAGAATTCTGTGGTTGTATCTGGGCTCACTGGTTAAGAGCACAGGGATCGAGCAGCAAGGTCTGCAATGAGTACGGCTGGTAAAAAATGAAAATGCATGGAATATGTTTGCCCTCTGTGCTATCCATGGTAAGTTACTTAAAGACAAGATTTATAGTCTGCACTTACATTCCCATGAACATTCCCAAGCACATAGAGTACATGCTCAAAAATTATCCCATGATTAAATGTCTCCCCTTGAAAACAATGACTTAACATAATTAATTATATTCTAATGCAAGGTATGATCACAAAATACTATGAAGGTTTAAATTAAAAATCTATTACAATAAAAGACACACTGCAATTAATTCCCCCTCAAAAGACTCACCCTCACTTCAAATATATGTATACCATCCTTCTCCCTACTTTCCAAAGCAGTTCTGGAAGTCCTCTTTCATGAGTATCCTTAGTTGAGCTTTGTGGCTGCCCTGATGTCCTGAATTGATTAAAAAAGTTTAGCCCTCATGGTCATTTTGAATTTGAGAAAGAGCCAGAAGTCACACACTGCCCTATTCTGTGAATAAAGGTAGGACGAGGACACATCATGTTTTCACCAGCCAGTGGCTCACACTCAGCAGCAGCATTCACTATATTTTTTAATCACATCTCAAAGACACTCACAGAAAAAGGGATTTCCAGAACTGCCTCAGAAAGTGACAAGAACAATGGGATAAGTGTGTTGGAAGCAAAGGAGAGATTTTTGAGGAAAATTAATAGTAATATGTCTTTTACTGTAATCAATTTTTAAAGTTTAGACTTTCACCATACTTTTTGATCACACCTTCTGTAGAGAGCTGACTTCCATCAGAAATCTCTCAAAGCTAGATTTTATAGATGAGATAGCTTTTGACACATCAGCCCCCTAATGTATTTGAATCTTAAAATATTAATACTTTAATATCTCCTTGTATCTGTGCAATTAGGTGTTAATGATTTTCTAAGTTTTTGCATCTAGCATCTTATTTGATTATTATATGGCCTTCATGAGATAAAATACTATTTCCATTCTACAAATTTGAAACCACTTGTTTTAAGGTTTGCTTTGGTTTGGTTTTTTGTTTCAGGATTTGGCTGGTTGCTTGGCTTGGTTTGGCTTGGCTTTGGCTTTATTTTTTTGAGACATAGTCTTGTTATATAGCCCATGCTGGCTTCAAACTCATGACCATCCCTCTTGCTTCAGCCTACTGAGTGCTGCAGAGTAGTGCGTGATTAGCCCAGACCAGGGTCAGTAACACCCAAACATTTACCAACCTCCCCTGAAACAAAGCAAGCACTTAAATTCTAGCACTAGTGTTTCCCAGAGGTTTTTTCTACAAACCAATGGGATGTTAGTAGATCTACTACATGTGTTTTTGTGATCAAACAAATGTCAAATGGTAAAATTATAATGAATTTAGCTTAAATGGTTTATCATTGAGATTCCAGAATCAGCAAATACTTAATTCTATGAAGTAGAGTGTCCCAATGAGCCAAGCAAGAACAGGCTAGTTGTGTAATCAGAGATGAAGTAAAGGAAGCAGAAATAAAGAACACCGAACAGGTTGGTCATTTCAAAGCTACTTTCCTCATAAAGTGGTAGTGCGGAAACAAGCTAAAGGAAAACAACTGATTGATTAACATTGAGTTACTTTAGGTAATACTTTAGGTTATACTTTGGTTAAGGATTAAGACAGAGAAATTGTCATGCAAATGGACGCTGATCTGTTGGGATTTGGCTATTAGCTCTCATTCTCCTGAGATCTTAGAAAGTCAAATAAGCAGCTTAGCTTTGGCTGGTGTCTTGGTTACTTTTCTCTCTTTGCTGGGACAAAATACCTGATGCCCAGAATTAATGAAGGAAAGGTTTATTTCACTTACAGTTCATGGAGGTTTCAGTCCATACTTGGCAGATTATAAGGCAGAGTGGCACATGGCAGAGAGCTACAGCTCATGGCGGCAGACAACAGCAAAAGCCACAACCACACACCAGGAAGGAATGGGGAAGGAATCGCCTCAAGCACCCTTTTCCTCTCCCTTACATATGCAAACTATCCACCCCAGGGCGGGTGCAGCTCTCACACCCCTAATCAATCAAACTTTAAAAGCCTGCCCCATGGCCAAATGAGGCTTTGGGGGGACACACAGACAAACCATAACATCTGGGTACAAGGAACTTAGTGTGAATGACTCCATTTTTGTTTGGGTTGTTGGGCCATGTGCAGAAGCTTAGTCCATACCAATGGCCTCCTATAAATTTTATTTAACACAAATTATCAATAGATTTCCCTTCAGTAGGACTTCTCGAGCTTTTATGACACGAATGCCCTTAACAAACTGTGTAGAGGTTCCTGGATGTGACATAACATCCACTTATTTGAACCCAAAACCCCTGTGAAAAGAAGCATCAGTGTTGTACAATTTTTTGAAAGTGTTTCTGTAGGCCAGTGGTGGCAAACCTATGGCATGTGGCATGCAAGCCAAGTGTATGACTTGTTTTTTCTAAACTACAACCTCAGTATTCAGGTTTAATTGCAGTGTTGACACTGCAATAAATAAATGTGGGCAGTGTGTAGACATCAACGAAATGGAGTCATTTATTCATTCATCATTTATTAATGCCTACCATGTGCCAGGCCCTGGAGTTTCGGGCTTATGAATCAGGTGCTTATTCTACAGCAGTCATTGGTTTGGAGTTTGTGTTGGCACTCAGCCTCTAAAAGGTTCGCCATCACTGCTCCAGGCTTATCAAATGTCTGACCTTAGTTTTATCTAAACTTCTCAGCAGAGTAGTTGAAAACTTGGGCTCTGGAAACCAACTGGATTCACGGTCTGCCTCCAGTACTTCTGGCCATGTGGATGAGCAGATGGCAGTGAGTTCCCAGCCTTGCTCTCTCGCCTGTAAAGCTCCCAGCGGACCCTCTCCCACAGTTGTCACAAGGGCTGGGTGAAACAAGGACAGTAGAGTGCCTCGCTCAGAGTAAACAGTAAATGGGAGCTGATATTTCTGCCAGTGAAGAAGAAAGTCAGAGTGAGAAAGTGAGTAGAGATTTATTGACGACTGCTCTTCGGGTCCACACCTGTGGGAGGAAAGGGACAGAAGAAACAGCAAGTAGAAGTGCGATGAAGCCCGATGGAAGACAACCCTCAAAAAACCTAGAGCCAGAGTAGCAATTCTAACACTGCAGGACCGTCCCTGGACACAGTGAGAAGGTCAGCTCTACACAGATCAGTGTGGGGACCACAAATTGTAAATTAACGTAGTATGTCCTAGGCTCTTCTCACCCTGCCTGCTTTGTGGACTGGCTTTGGAATACAAAATCACC
The DNA here is from genome assembly GCF_000276665.1 of Chinchilla lanigera. NCBI lineage: Eukaryota > Metazoa > Chordata > Mammalia > Rodentia > Chinchillidae > Chinchilla > Chinchilla lanigera. The sequence goes on along the minus strand of NW_004955408.1, from coordinate 9,308,282 downwards.
TGCCTCTGTCAGTCAGTGAGATTAACACCCAAACGTGGGGCTAGATCTGGCTTGTTCCCTGTATGATGTTAAATCTGCCCATTCTACTACTGCTTCTATGCTGTTCCAAAGAAGGCACTCTACCCTCTTCCCTACATTGGCTAATAAATAGTGGCTAGCTCAGACTGTCTTTGTCTCTGCCCATCCTGAGGCATGGACCTCCAAGCCCCTTCGTGTATTAAGAAATTTGTCTGTTTCTTATTTCATCCTTTTGCCATACCCCTCATAGAGGCAGTTAAAAATCTTGGCCAGCTCCCCAATAGATCAGGGAAGGCTGACCTTGGATAAGGCAACTCGCCTTAGCTCAGGCAGCCCCTCGAGAGGCCACCAGTTCTCATAGCAACCAGGACAAGAAGCTCCTCATCCAAGGTGGGCAGGGGTCTTAGCAATGCACACATGTCACCCACACAGCATCCACCATGAAAAAAACAAAAGCTCAAAAGATAAAACAAAGCAAAAGCTTCCCCTTGCCTTTTGGGAAGGAAATAGGGCAGTGTGCAGATATCAACCAAATGGAGTCATTTATTCATTCATCATTTATTAATGCCTACCATGTGCCAGGCCCTGGGGTTTAGGGCTTATGAATCAGGTGCTGATCCTATAGCAACCATCATAATAATATTTTCTCTGTACTACTTTTTAAGGCATGGAATTAAAGATAATGGAAACAGAGAAGGAAGAGATACCAAATCTCTTGAAGCCAGGATATATTCTCAGGTGATCAGTCACTTGTCAGCCCACTGTGAAAAGGTGTTAATTTGAATGAAGAAAAGGACACAGTAATTTTTTTTTTCCCACAGCAATATATCAAGCTGTTCTCCTGTGACTTAGCATGCTTGGCAAACTGTGTGTGCTGCACAAAATTGAATTCCCAGGTTTAGGGAAGCCTGGGCAGGCTCGAGGTACACAAGGATTTATTGCTTTAAGTACTTAAAATGCTTGCCACTAAATTTGTGGTGACCTTCTCCCCTTGCCTGTGGCCCCAAGTTAACCACAGCCCGGGCTGAGCAAAGGTTAACAACACATGAAATAAAACAAAAGCAACCCCAAGGAGAAAGGCCCCCGCCTCATGGAGGCTTGGCTGCCTTCCAGGAATGACAATGTTCCTCTCTCCCTAGGAGTGGTTTCAGTCTTCAGTGCCCACCCGCCACCCCAGATTCTTCTCATCTTCTCTCTTGCATATTTTGGCCAATAGTCATTCAAGTATCATCCTCCTTTACCGTAAAGTAACGCGCTTTCCCTACCAATCCTCCTATCTGTTTGTGCTGATATTCAGGACACACCACTCCATATGACTATAGGAGATTGGAACATTCCATTCCAAAATATCCCTCTGTGACAGAAAGTGTATTTTGAGCTGATTTAGACTTTGGATCTATAATTTCCCCCAAAAGGCTCATTCCCCAGTTGGTGGTATTACTGGGAAGTGGTAGAAGCTTTAGGAGGTAATCTCTTGTCTGAAGAAATAGGTCACTAGGGGTGTGCCTTTGAAGGTTATTTGGGGATCCTGGCCACTTCTCCCTCTCTGCTTCCAGCCACCATGAAGTGTGTGACTTTGCTCTGCTATGCCCTTCTGCCAGATGTTCTGCCTTACCGCAGGCCTGTAAACAGTGGTGCCAAGCAACCATGTACTGAACATTCTGAAACCATGAGTTCAGAAGAAACCTTTCTTCCATCAGGTTGTTTTACTCAGGTATGTTGTCACCGCAGTAGAAAACTAACACCAGCACATAATTTTGGGTAAAATCAGACACAGATGCAGCTCTGCAAGTAAGAGCAGAGGTTGCCCTTTTGTAAGGAAAATTGCCATCTATAAAGAAATTTCATTTAGAAGAATATCTTCCTCTCTGCGCCATGAAGAAAGAGATGATTAGATCACTGGAGATCCAGTCAGTTGATAAGTGATGAACTAAAACTTGCATGACAAATTTTACCCTTGTTACAGTGCTTTTCCTGGCTACCTCCCCATAACCTTGCCTTTCACTACACTCTTCTGTTCTTGTTTGAGATGTACTCTTGACATTGTTTTTTACTATTTGAGAGTCCCCTGAATACAGTAGTCTCCACTTACACAGAGTTCCGCTTTCCATGATTTCAGATGCATGCAGCCAACCACAGTACATGAATATTAAATGGGAGGTTCCAGAAATGAACAGTTTTAAATTGTGCACCTTTCTGAGCAATGTGACAAAATCATATCATACCATCCCAGGACATGAAACCTCCTCTGCACCCAGTGTACTCCCTATTGTACTTGCTACCGACCCATTAGTCACTTATTTGCCCTCTCACTGGTCTATTCAGCTGTTGTGTTCTAGTAAGCATTTGTGTTTTAGTAACCCTTAATTTACTTAATAATGGCCCCAAAGCACAAGAGTAGAGTTGCCTGCAATTCAAAAATGCCAGAGAGAAGAATTAGAGTGCTTCCTTTCAGCAAAAAGGTAAAAATTCTCTACTTAATGAGGAAAGAAAAAATTTCACATGCCAAGGTAATTAAGATCTATGAGAAGAATGAATCTTTCATCCATGAAATCGTGAAGAAGGGAAAAGAAATGCGTGCTTTCAATTTGCTGTCATACCTCAAACTGCTAAAGGTACAGCCACCACTTAGGGCAGGGTTTAGTTAAGATGGCAAAGCCTTAAAGTTGTGGCCAGAAGCCATGACCCAAAAACATGTTCCAGCTGGTAGGAACAGGCTGTGCCAGAAAGTACCAAGTCCATGCAAAGACTTCTGCCAGGATCTCTTGAAACAGGTGACTGTAAGCCATTTACTTACCTGTTATTAGGGGCTGGGGATTTAGCTCAGCGGCAAAAGCGCCTGCCTGGCAAGCGCAAGGTCGTGAGTTCGGTTCCCGGTACCAGAGGAAAAAAAAAAAAAAGTGCTCGCTTCGGCAGCACATATACTTACCTGTTATTACCATGTCCTGTTATGACTGTTCTCTTTATTATAATTGCTACTAATCCCTTACTGTGCTTAGTTTATAAAATAAACTTTATCACTGGTATGAAAGCACAGAAAACATAGCACTGTGTATCAAGGGTTTGGTACTATTCATGGTTTCAGGCACCCACTGGGTTCTGGTAACATATCCCGAGAGAACTGAGCTGAGGGTATAAGGCTCATATCACCACCTCTCCTATGCCCAGAGGAGGTGAGCATATTATGAGACTTCCATTTTATCTCTTGTTAACCTGCCTGTTGTTACAGGGTGTCCCAGCTAAGAATGACAAAGAGTAGAGAGAAAATTGTTTTCCCCTTCTATGAGAACCTGTCAAGAAGCCAGTAAGCTCCTCTGCACATAATAAGTCACATTAACACGGCACACTCAATCTACAGCCTGTTTGAGTGCGTCACAACTGGCTGAAAGGCAGGCACCACAGAAATGGTCACTCTCTTTCCAGAGCTGAGGGTAATGAGGCTCAGAAAGGTGATATGATTTGTCCTAGGTCACAGAACAAAAAGGCAGAACTTTCGCAAAGTGCTCTGTGCCACAAATTAGACCACTCACTGTCTTTCCATCACAGGAGCCAGGCCAAGCATTGGCAGCGTACCTGATCCTTCACAGGATAATTGGTGACAGCCGCAGACTGGTGGCTTACCTAGGAATACACAGCGAGAAGGCCCAGCCCCCAGAGGAGGCCACATCTGTATGTAACGAAGAGGTTAAAATGGATCTTTTCTTTACATTGATTTTTCCTTTTTACAGATAAGCTGCTTCTCCAGCTTCCTCATGCTGAGAGGGTAAGCCCACCATCCGCTCCTCTCCCCAGTTCAGATGAATGGACTGACAGAGAAGTAACATGTCTGTTAGAAAATTAGCTTATCTGTCTGAAAAGAACATACAGGCGCTCTGGGAGGCAGAAGCAGGAGCATCACAAGTTCAAGCTCAGCCTGGGAAATTTAGAGACTTCGATTCTGTCTCAAAATAAAGAAAGTGCTAAAGTGTGGTTCAGAGTGAGGACCCTGGGTTCAATTTACAGCACTTTAAAAAAAAAAAAGATGGCGGCCCCAGGAGGTTGAGGTCTTATTTCATTTGGACAAGAGAGGATGGGGGCTGAGGATGGCCAGGAGATGAATCAGCAAGGACGTTCTCTTGTCCACTGTCTCTCTGTTCTCTCTCCGCTCTTCCTCACAATAAAAGCTCTTTAATAACTGAATGGGGTAGGGGGACAGAAATCCAAAGCAACAAAGAGGCTTCCCAGTCTCCTTCAGAGCTAGCCTTGAACAAACCTTTTTCCTTTCACCAAAAAAAATCTGTCAAGGTTTTTTTAATTAATTTTGTTGGTACATTTTAGATCTACATTATGATAGCATTTTTCATAGGGAATTTGTACCTATACATGATAATATCTTGATTTTCCTCTTTTTCCCCTTTCCCTCATCTCACTTCAACCCCTCCTCTCTTCCTTATTTACAGAGGCTTTTTTCCATTTCTTCCTTGTGTTGTCTTTTTTTCCCTTTTCCTTTCTATCTTTCCTTCTCCCCTCTCCCTATTTCCCCTTTTCCTTTGAACATTTTCTTGCTATTTCAAAGTATCTATTATACATTTTGGTCCTTATTTAAATATTGGTTTCTTACACCAGAGAAACCATGTAATATTTGAA
>NW_004955408.1:9290085-9291519 GCF_000276665.1 Chinchilla lanigera | reverse complement strand
CAGAAGGTGAATGTGGCATGGCGGGTAATGGCTTGGTGTCTGGTACATAATGCTCTGGATTGAATGCTATTGTATCACTGGCTAATAGGGAACTAACTACTTCCCATTTCTGTTTCTTTTTTCTCTCTTTTTTGTGAGAAGAATTATGTATTTATCTAAGAGTCTTGGGACCATAAAATCTGAGAATTTTAAATCTGGAAAATACCAAGAAATACTATTCATGTTTATTATACTATCAAAAATTAATCATTGTTCACTTAATCATGGTAAGAGAGAAATAGGTTCTTTGAAGCATCAATAAATGAAAATCTTCCAGGGCTTTATTCTTTTTAAATTATGAATATTAGCATGGATACAGTAATGACTGATCTAAAACAGCCTTTTTAATTTAAATATTTTATATATTGTAGTGTATGTGTTTGTTACATAATAATTATATTGCTTGAGAGAACTGGCACGTATATACATTGTATCTTACCATTTTTGATCTTCTCATAACATTTCCCTTCTCCCCTTCCCCATCTCCAAAAAAAAAGCCCACTGCTGTGTTTCCTTTATTTTACTTACTCTTTATTTATACAGTGGGACTCTCATATAAGAGAAGCTGCAACATTTAACCTTCTGTGTCTGATTTAACTCACTTAACATTATGATCTCAAAATACATCCATTTTCCTACATGATTTGAATGCCTCATTGGGTATATTTACCACATTTTCTGTGTCCATTCATCTGTCCAAGGACATCTAGCCTATTTCCATAGTTTGACTGTTGTGAATTGTGCTTATGTAACACTGTGAAATAATGTCTTTAAATCTTTTAGGAAGATGCCAGAGAGGGGTAACTATGTCAAATGGAATTTCTATTTTTAGTTTTTTGTGGGATCTCCTTTCTGATTTCCATAGTGGTTGTACTAGATTACATTTCCACTAACAATGTAGAGAGGTTCTTTTTTCTCCACAGCGTGTGTGTGTGTGTGTGTGTGTGTGTGTGTGTTCTCTATGGTAGTCATTCAGACTGGGGTAAGATTGAATCTCAGGGTTGCATTTCCCTAGTAGCTAAAGATGTCAAACATTTTTTCATGTACTTCTTCTTTTGAGCAGTACTTACTGACTTCACTTTTCCATTTTTTTGAGTCATTTCTTTTTTTTTTTTTTTTGAGACAGGGTCTCACTCTGCAGTTCAGGCTGTCCTTGAGCTCACTTTGTAGCCCAGGCTGGCCATGAACTCACAACGATCCTCCTGCCTCGGCCTCCTGAGTGCTGGGATTACAGATGAGCAACACCACTTGTCTTCTGAGGGTCTAACTTTTTGTTCTTTACATATTCTAGATATCAATCCTCTATCAGAAGAGTAGCTATCAAAAACTTTTACCCCATTCTGTAGGTTATCTCTTCACCATGTGGTTTCTTTTTTCACTTTTCTTTATGAATAA
>NW_004955408.1:9283978-9289985 GCF_000276665.1 Chinchilla lanigera | reverse complement strand
TGTGAAGTTTTTATGGTTTCTTTTGCCATTGATTTCCAATTTCACGGCACTATGGTCTTATAAGTTTCATGGGATAATTTCAATCCCTTTGCATTTACTTAAGCTACTATGTGCTCTATTTTGAAGAACATCCTGTGTGCAGCTGAGAAGAATGTGTATTCTAATGTTCTGGGGTGAAACACTCTGTAGACATCCACTAAGTCCATTTATTCAAAAGTTTGATTCAGTTCTGATATTTCATTGTTGATTTTTGTCTGGTTGATCTATTTGTGACATTTCTGATTTGTTGAGTTTAATTCCTTCTTTGATGCTTGCAAACTGTTTATGGTAGGTACCTTTATTTCTAGTACGGAGAACCCTTAGGAAATGACTACTTCTCAGAGAGTCTTCCAGGTGTAGCTGGCTTTTCAGTTTTAGGTGTGTTAGAAGATCCTGCCTGCCTGACTTATTGGGGAATTAGAGATGAGAAGTTGCTCTGTACTTGGCACAGCATGTGATTCTTTGGCACTGGACTATAATATTGTTTATGGCACTCAATTAATCTCAGTCTTGGCATATAAGAAAGAACAACTGGTTAGAACAATTATGTCACCTTGGCTAAAGTAATTCAATCAGTAATAACAGTAACATCGAACACATCCTTTAAAATGACAAACTGTGGGCCTGGGGATACAGCTCAGTGGTAGAGTGCTTGCCTAGCATGCACAAGGCCTTGAGCTCAATCCCCAGTACCACAGAAGAAAAAAAAAAAATGACAAATTGTGTTAACAATTAGTTGCTTTATGGTATGAACAGGATTTGTAGTTATATAACAAAATCTACAACAAAGCAGGAAATTGTGTACAGTAAATGTCCCCTCAATATGGTAATATTATCCTCAAGGGAGAAAATTTTTAAAAGGTTAGGGGAAAATAGAGAAATAGAAGAAGGGAAAGGAATTAGACGCAAGGCTGGAGGACAAAGGAAGACTATGCAAGCTTTGGGAACTGGTAAATAAGAGAGAAGGCAGAGACAGAAAAAAAAAAAAAACAACAACAACAGAACAAAAAACTAGAAACAATGTTCTCACTCATAGAGATAAAAATAATCAAAAAATAGAAATAAATATAAATAAATAAAAAGCAAAGAAAGGAAGAAAATCAGGAAAAAAAGAGTCCACCTCAGGACGTGTCTCTGCTGTCACAGGTTGACAGAGTGGGCAGACAGAGCCTGGATCCATGTTGACTGATCCCACTCAGCCAACAGTAGAAATATGCTGGTGGCAGATAATCTCAGTAAACCCAGGACTTTAGTGCCACCAAAGTTCAGGCTTCTTCTGGTTTCTGGCTGTGAGGCGGGGACCTGAGTTTTTCAGGCCACACCTCTCCAAGTGCCTCCTGCTGACCTGAACTCAGCTGCACCTCACCCTGACATTTAGATCCACTAGATGGAGCCAATTCATAGCTGCTCTGAGTTCTGAGCTCAGTGGGCTGCTTTCCAAAATGGCTACCAGCCAGTCACCTGAACCTGAATAACTCGTCAGCCACAGTGGTCTGCAGTGTCCACTGCTCCATTCCACTGGTGTGTCTCTCTGTGGAAGCCTCAGGGGTCACCAGGGCTCACCAGTGGTCACCTGCATCTGGGGGTTCAAGCCACCCTCCCACACTGTGAGCCAGGGCTCAGGGAGAAACCACCACCAGCCACCTCCCTCTTCTCCATGTGGTTCCTCTCTTTGCTCTCTTCATGGGCTCTAGTTCTCGTTTCAGGTCCTTGCTGGATCCTGGGGACCCACTACCCTCCTCCTTTTCTTCCTCACATTGCTATATTCTAGCATCTGGATTCCAAATATCAGAGAGGCTATTTCTCTGCTGCTTGCCATTCTGCCATCTTCCCAGAAGTCAGTCTCTCAAGTCTTATGAGGTACATGGGGCAGGGATAGACCTCATCCTCTGGTAACAGTTTTGGTGATAACAGCCAGGAGACGAGTTCTGGCTCCTAGGCTCCTTGGCTTTTAGTTCACATGGGGGGACTAACTGCCCTCCCAGTTTGCTCAAATTCTGAATGAATTTTTCCATTTTTATGGGCTTTTCTCATACTCTTGGTGACAGGCGGGCAAGCAAATCCAGATAGGAGGGTCCCAGATTCAGGTCTGACCAAGCTCCAGCAGCAACACATATTTATGTACAAATATATTGTTCAATCTGAGCCCAACTGAAGAAGTTAAAAATGTTTTTTTTTCCTCTTCGTATTACCACAACAAAAACAATCAATAAAAATTTTGGATCAAAATAACATAGCTTTCTTTTTAGTATCACTATCCAAAGTGAACTCAGGAAATTTTGGTCTCCCAAATCTAAATGTCCTTCTTGTCAGTTGAAGTTCTTTCCAGGTAACCTTCTAAGGATAAACCCCCGAGAAAGGTTCATTCTGCCCCTGTTCCTTCTCTCAAACATGTTTACTGATTGCCTATAGCGGCCCTGTGCTGACCTGTTGAGGAGATAGCAGAAGGGAGGGACGCAGACTCTGCCCTCAGGGAGTCGTCCAGTCTGGCAGGATAATGTCTCCTCCACTAAGAAGCACAAAGCAGAACTTGGAAACTTTGCTCTTTGTAACTCTGTAGGTGGGAGTTTAAAATAGTACAACCTTTTGGAAGGGCAATTTAGCAGTAGCTATCAAAATTGTAAATGTATATAACTTCAGATCCAGGAGATGCAAACACTTCTAAAAACTAAAATAGTAGATAATAAACCAAAGGCATAGAGTCATGGGGGGAGCATAGACATTAGAACATAGCAAAAAAAAGAGAGAGAGAGAGAGAGAAAGGAGGGAGAAGTGTAGAGAGGAAATGAATGTTAAAAGGTAAACTCAGCTACATAAAACTGAAGAGTTTCTTTGAGCTTTCACTCATTCAGGAATTAGGCATCACCAAGCCATATACAGTTCAGCACTTCCCCAAGGGGGTGTATGAAGAAACTTTCATAAGTTGTTGGAGGAAGCCAAAGAAATTATATTTGACTGCCCCTAGTAGAAGTTAGTTTGGTTTCTGGTGTTAAGCTGATGTTTTAGATTCTAGTTTGCTTTCATAGACACTCAAGGTACTGTAGCCATCTCCGCTTAATGTTCTCACAATTAAGCTTTTTTCTGTCGAATGGATTCTCAGATAAAACTGTGTTTTACCAGAAAAAAGGATGGAAGAAAGGAAGGAGGGGAGAAAACTCCAAGTAACCATTAGACAAGTACAGTTTAAAATTTTAGGGTATATTTATGACATAATATTCTAGGTAATCAATGTATGAGACAGATCTACATGTACTAACTGGGGAAAATATTAATAACGTGCTAAATGAAAACAAGTTTAAAAAATTATACATGCATTATAGCTACATAAGAGTAAAGTACATATAAATGAGTCTGTATTTAAAGTCAAAAAAATCAGGAAGGATATGAACCTCTTCCAGTAACACGATGTGAGCAGTGGAATAGGAATGACTTTAACTCCTAAACTTCAGAACTATTTGTCATTAACGGTAGTTGTATCATTCTGAAAACTCGATTGAGCAAAATAAGGAGTATTGAACGCTGTGACAGAGGAAGCAGAGAGTGCTATTTCTGAGCACAAAGCAGACGTTGGCTGTCCTTTTCATTTCTTATCCTTTGAATGTGCTTACCCTATAAACGCAAAACGGGTCCCAGCAAGATCCCACGCATCCTGCAATTTCTAACCCCACCTAGTGGTGAGCACTGGTAAATCCAAGCCACCAAACCATTAATAGGGAAATACATGCTTTCTCTTTTTTTGCCAAGAGAAGGGTGGACGTGATGGACTCTGTAGCTAAATGTTGCAAAATGCTATAAGCAGTCACTCACAGTGCTGTTGAGGGAGAAATGAGCCATGTGCAAAGTTCTTGATTCCCACTTCACACACTCAGTTGTGTGAGAAACACAACTTCCTTGGTTTTCATAACTCAGATAAATCTCTATTTTGAGCTCTTGTTCTACCAGGATGGCGGAATCTGTTCAGTCAATATAGAACCACCTGTTCTACCTCCACCACTACACCTCCACCCGCATTTGCACATATAGCTCCAGGGTTGTGTTAAAATTCAGCACAGAAGGGGTCTCTGATATACTGGGAGGGAGATTAGGTCTCCTGGAAAGATTTCCCTATGCTTTGTTAAAGAAAAATTATTCAGACACTTGTTAACGCTGGTAAGGCAGAATTCACTGAGTACAACTACTACAATGGGATTTTGCAGCCAGGGAGAAAGACTAGGCCCAACTCCAGGTACAATGAGGACAGTGGGGATGTATAGCCAGCAAGGAAGTTGGAGGTCAGTGAATCAAAAATTACTAAGAGGAAACATCAAAGCTGGAGGGACTCTTGTTAGACCAGCACCCCAGGGCTCTTGCTGAAAGCAGACCTTGATGATAAGATACTGAAGGTGGGGTATGAGGAATTTGATCAGATTTCGGAGTAGTCAGATACCAAGGATAAAGGATTTTTGTTAAACTGACTCAGCACAACTTTTGCTAAAAGTTGAATAACCAGCCCAAGAACAGAGCCAAAGGCCTGGGCCTTGAAGGCTCAGAGGAGTTATTGCTGGCTACTTAGCCACACATAAGACGGAAATCAGACACGGGCCAGTTCCAAAGAGAAAAATCAAATAAAAGAGTATTTCTGCAGCAAAGCATAGCTAACTGCCAAGTAGGCAGTCCTAGGAAAAAAAAGACAGGTCACTCCATAGAGAGAGACCTTAGGGACAGGGAACGTGGCTGCCCTGTAGAAAAGAAGCTTTTTATTTTTCCCCCTCCTCAGAGGAATGTTGTGAATTATGTATGGGTTTTTAAAGAGAGCAGGAGACTGGGCATGGGTGGTGCACACCTGTAATCCCAGTACTCAAGAGGCTGAGGCAGGAAGATCGCCTCAAGTTTGAAGTCAACCTGGGCTACAAAGTGAGTTCAAGGTCAGCCAGAACTGCATAGCCAGACCCTGTCTCAAAAAGACGAAAGGAAACAGAGTGGGGGGCCTCAGGCAGGGTGGCATTTAGCTACATGCATCAGTGACTCCCAGTTCGCCAGCACGTCCTGCTTCCTTACCGCAAGGAGGACAGCGGCTCGCATCTGTGATTAACCATTCGCTTTCTCTCCCCTTCTTTTCAGCCCAAAGCACACCAGCCTGCTTGCTTCCTGTTGGGTGCTACATCTAAGCTCTGCTGGCTCCCTGCCTCAGTTACACACCTGGGCTCCAGACTCGGATTGCCTGGGTTCAAATCCAGCTCTGTAGCTTCTTCAGTTGGGCTTTGAGAGAGTGACTTAACCAACCTGCAAGTCCTGTCAGTTCCCCGCCTGACAGCCCCACTCCAGCAAGTCTCCTCAGTCCTCACACTTAACTATTTCAGACCCAACAGCCTCTCTTGCTTCTGAGCCACCTTGCCCTCCCTGCACGGCACCAGCGTCCCTCTTGTGCCCTTCCAAGGGCTGAGCCCAGGGCAGGACATGGCTCCTCACTCGGAAACCTACTGTTTTCTTTGCCTCCAACTTCACTCTCCTTCCTGCACTTCAGGGAATTTTCTCCTAATCTGAACAGGGCTGTGGGAAGTGGTAAAGCTCCATTCTCCAACTCTTCCGCTGTCAGCCGGTGGGAGAATGTTATGGCTTGTGTCTAGATGTCCCTCCAAAGCCTCCGCAGTCATAGGTGGGGCCTTTCAGAGGTGCTGGATCTAGAGTGTGTGAGCTGGGATTGAGTCATAGTGCAATGCTGGGACCAAGGGTGCTAGGATTAAGAGTGTGAGTGCTCCCTGCCCTAAGTAACCTGGAGAAGATATGAGACAGAAAGAACTGTGGTCACTCCTTGTTGCTTTGCTGCCTTCTGCCATCATGACTTGTTTCTCCTCTGCCATGCCACCCTGCCTGGGAGCCAGCCGCTTATGGACTGAAACCTCTACAAACTGTGAGCTAAATAAACCCTTCCTCCTTTAACTTTGGTTGTTGGGTTTTTTATCTCCTCCATGAGCAAAGTAAGTAAGAG
>NW_004955408.1:9268037-9281732 GCF_000276665.1 Chinchilla lanigera | reverse complement strand
AGACTTTACCTCCGAGGGCCATGGTGAGAAGTAGGTGAGGTAACTCAGTGGGACACCAAGCACTAAACCAGTCTACTGGCCTTCCCACTCCACTTACAACTAAAGACTGAAATTCAACATCAGTCCATTGTAATTCTAACCCACCACCCTTTGCCTGAAGATGGGAAAGTTCAATTATCCAAGCGTGACTCTCATGCTAACATCACTTGTTCTAAGGGATGAGAGACTGAGAGCAGCGTCACCTGCTATAGCGGAGCCTCTGTAAGAAATTTCCAGGCCACTACCTCTTTAGGAATTATACAACTTTTTCCAGGGCTGAGAAACGCAAGCCTTGGCACTTGTGGCAGTAACTACTCGAGGTCTCCTCCGGGCTTAATCTCATGGCTCTTGCTCAGAAAAGTCGTTACGCTTGTATCCTATGACACCTTGAGCCAAGGGGCAAATCTCTCCTAAAAAAACAGATGAAGGAAATACAGTAGTTCTCCCTGGCTTGAGCTATAGTGGCAGATGGTACAGCTTCCTCCTATCAGAGGGCTTCCTTTAATTTCCTTTAATATTGGAGCCGGCCTTGTCTACTCCCAGCTTTAATATGCAGGATCCCCAGGTGGGCTTGTTCAAACAGCCTGCTGGGCCCCAGCCCCATTGCCTCCGATTCTGCTGATGTGGGGAGGGCCCATGGATTTGCATTTCTAACAATTCTCAGGCAATGCTGATGTGTTGATGGGAGGCCTGTCCGGGAGCCTCTAGATTGGGGAAATTAATAGCTCCCTAATAAGGAGGGCCAGCAGGAACTCTGAACTGAGACAAGGGATTTGCATATGTAACCAGTTCCCCCTGGGGTAAGCCTAAGAGTCAATTATGGGAAAGGACAAGTGCTGTAGACACAACTGAGATGACTCACCACCCAGTCCGTCATGTGCCAGTCATGCTCCGAAAGACCCAGTAGGCGGCACCCCAGCCCTGGCATACATTTCCAACCCTTCTGCACATCTTCGGAAGCCGTGCCATTTTCCCTTTCTGCTCGTGCCATTTGCCTTTCCGCCAGCATGAGCCTGCCTACCATGAGTGCTTCTTCACTCTTTAAAATCCACTCAACTCAGCTGCGGTGTCCAGTTCTTTGTTCATCATGCACAAGAACCTGGAAACCCGCCCCAGGAGCCCATCAAATGCAGTGACAGTTCTGTTCCCTGCAAGCAGGACACCTTAGTGTAACAACTTACATCTACCGAAGTATACAGAAACATACAAAAGCAGCTAGAAAAACTAGTCCCTGCTTTGTGCCAGCCACCCTGCCAAGGGTTTCACATATTCTTTCTCTCAAAACCCTATGCAGCACGTACTATCATCATTCTCATTTGCTCAAAGACACACAGGCTTTAAGGCCAGGAATTTAACTCCCCAGAAACAAAAGCTAGAAAGCAGGGAATGCGCGTCCACCCACACACATTCACCCAGAATTCCGGCCCAGCTATCCCAGCCCAGGCATGCTCTTGTTCTCCCAGGCACTGGCCCTTCTGTTCCATCTTTACCCTAAAAGTAGAAAAAAAATCAACTTCCCACTCTTAAGAAATAACCTTGAGGAGCGATTGTGCTCCATAATACTTTAATTGGACAAGAGCCTTCCAGATTAGGCCTCCTGAGCCCAGCAGGGATGCATTCTAGCTACCTTTTAGAAAATGTCCCCACCCTGGGTTGCATATCAATGCTCTTAGGGTAATGCCAGAGAATCGCTCTCAATGCCTTCCGCCAGCGGGTCAGCACTTACCCACTGGATGCCTCCTCAGGGGGTCCCATTCAGGTGCCTTTTCAGTTCTGTGCAGGCCCTGCCTGCCAGGCCCTGGAGATCAGGAAGCAGGAGGCTCTGGTCCAGGCAGACAGAGGTGTGTGTGCCTCTGGCAGCAGCCGCTAGCTTCTCAGAGTGGGCAGGCAGAGACAGGAAGACCAGCCAGAACCTCGAGGGTGTAAAGCCCAGGGAGGAGACAAGATCCTTAGAGAAAAGGTGTATTCCAGCTAGACAGAACTGGGAACTCATGTGTCCAGACCCACTCAGGCTGTACGCACCCAGCCTGGCCATCTGTAAACATGGATTCTCAACTCTGCCCTTTCTAGAAACTGACACCACTTAAGGAGCACTTTTTAAGTGCCAGGCACCACACTAAACACACTTAGAGATTATTTTTAAAGACTCTTTTTAGATGGGATCACTGTCCCCATTTTTAAGGGAAAAAACCAAGGTTCCAAAAGGTAAAGCCGGTTCCCGTAACTAGCAAATGACAGAATAGTCACTTCCTAAACTCCACTCTCTTAGTTACTAGCTGCTTTCCTTTGCCTTCTGTATGGGAAGGCAGAGCCAGCAGTGAGGAGAGAAAAGGGCAAGGCCCCAGGACATCCTTACCACTGGACAACATCAAGTCCCTTCTAGCTGGAACTCTTGCTTCCTCCGTGATTCACCTCCTAACTCAGCCACTGACTTTTTAGCGCTGTTCTCAGGACCCTAAGACATGAAGCCTCATCTCAGAAGCCCTCAGCTGCCACCCAGTCCAGCAAGCACCCGGGCGCGGAAACAAACTGCTGACAAATTCACACTCTATCATCACGCCTAGGGACGTTTAAACACAAAACCCTGAGATGTGCTGGAGGAACTAGGGAGAGGAAATGGTATCAGAGGAGAGAATCTGATTGTTTCTCTGACTGCAGTAGGAAATGTTTGTCTTAAGGGGCCAAAGTCTGATTGTTTCTCTGACTGCAGTAGGAAATGTTTGTCTTAAGGGGCCAAAGACAGAGGTTTACGATCATTTTGGGAAACCATCTTTGAAACCTTTCTGCCTCCCCATCTTCTCTGCTGGTGAGAATCAGCATCTCCTGCTTTGCGCTCACAAATTTCAGGATGGACTCACTCTTTTCTCTTGTCCTTGAATTCTCAAGATTCTCAGCAGAAGAAAGGAAAAAAAAAAGAAAAGAAAACCAGCCCAATATCTGTGCCTATCGCTCTGTGAGAGAAGTCACCAGAAATATGCACCCCAGGAAGATATATTTTTAATCCCACAGCAAGTCAGGCATATTTCCAGTTGTAAAAGGGTACAACCAATGTCTTAGAACCTATTGTTACTCCTCTGTCTTCTGGGGTCTCTCTGTGCTTGGCATCCAGAGAAAACAGAGTGTTAACTCCACTATGGGCACTTTGGTCTTTGTTCCTCACTAATACAGTCACAGTACCCAGAATTGTGCAACTGTAGGTACAAAATGCACACAGAAACACACACACACACCTCACGTCCTCTGTGGTGAGCAGATTTATAATCCAGCCCCCAGGGATTCTCCCCATTCACATCCTTGTATAATTACAACTTCACATGAATGTGGGCTTTGCCTAGCAACTTGCATCTGACCAAAAGAATAAGGAAAGGGGCCAGGTAGGGTGGCGCACACCTGTAGTCCCAGCACTCTGGAGGCTGATGCAGGAGGTCTTCAAATTCACGCCCATCCTGGGCAATTGAGTGATTTAGTGAAATTCTGTCTCAAAATAAAAAAGGGGCTGCAATGTAGCTCATTGTGAAAGCCCTGGATTCAATCATCAGTACTGCACCCACCCCGTTCAGAGAAAGGGATACGGACAAGATGCAACTCCCTCGTTGGCAGTGATGAAGCGTGAGAGTATACATACAGAATAGCAGACTTGTAAGTATATTATAGCAAAAGTTAGAAATCGGTTCATGGCCTGTGACTATGCTCATGCCACCCATCACATAGATAGTCAGCCTTGACTGACTACTTCTCTTTGATAACGGGCTGGGCCAGCTTGACTGTGTCCAGCTTGTGTTTTCCTTAGTTAGAAAAATATATTTTGTTCCCAACTTGCTTCAAGGACTTTGTGTCTGGGACAGATTGGCCCAGTCAAGGACCCATTTAACTCTATTAGCTCCACTCATGCCCTCCTTCCCTCCTTCCCAGAACATTAGACATTTCCTGTTAAGTAAACCTGCCTGACAATATAGGGCATAATTCTTGCATTCCATGTAACCAATCATGTAATAACCTGCTATCAGCTTTGTACTTCCCACTCGCAAAGCATTCTTTCTTTGTCTTTTTGAGACAGGTTCTCACAGTTCAGGGTGGCCTTGAGCTCACTTTGTAGCCGAGGCTGGTCTCAAACTCACAACAATCCTCCTGCCTCGGCCTCCCAAGTACTGGGATGACAGGCATGCATCACCATGCCTGGCTGCGCAAACCGTATTTAAACTGAACTCAAACCTGACTCTGGGCTGGTGATTTGAACCTGTGGGTTCCCCAGCCCGCTAGTGTAATAAAAGTTGCCTTCTTGCTCCTTGGAGCACAGAGTCTTCCATTTGGATTGATATTGGTTTTCCTGCTGCAGAAGGAGGATACCACACTGGAGAAACTCATATGCAAAGGGCCAGAGAGGAGCTTTCAGCTCAGATAAAATAAGGAAACACAGAACTCACTCCAACAGCTATAGGGGAACTTTGAACTTTGCCTACGACCTCTTAAATGAGCTTGGAACCATACCTGTGTTGAATGAGATCCCAGCGTGGCCAATATGTTGATTGCTGATTTGTGGGATACTTTAAAGCAGCAGGCCACAAAGCTGTGTGTTTTGCTTTGAGTTTTGGCATAGTATATTACATAGCCATAGATAATTAATATACCAGTACCGTAGCAGCCATCCAAAATCATACCACAAATTTCGCAAATCACAGCTTGTTCATGTTCACATGTTCAATCTAAACTCGAGCCTCTCAGTCTAGTTTGCTTTATGAATCATCTCCCTGTTCCATCTCCACAGTCTCTAATCCACATGCTCTAAATGCAGCCATGCATTCAGTCCTAAAAGCTGAGGGAGCAGCCACAGCTCAGTAGAGCAACCAGGAGTGAGTGCCTACATGCAAATCCCATCAGACTTTGGTTCAACAAGGCTCAGCTGCCTGTGGTCAGAGGGCTTCTTATGCCAACAGAGCCAGCTCCGCCTGCTCCCACGGGAGGCCAGCAGTGCAGGAGATTCAACATACCCTGCAAGCGGTCCTCTACCAACCACTGTCAAGATGTGATACACAAATGTCCCAGATCCCTTCTTTCTTTAATTGGGATAATTCTGAGGCACATGTTCTATGATAAGTCCGGAGTAAAGCATCAGATTAAGTTCCAAATTCCTGCACTGGTAAATGACATAAAAGCAACTCCTACCAGAAGTCCTCCTGCTTCCTTGCCTTACTTCTCCCCTTCCCTACTGGTATGTCCTGAAATCACCTGCTGAATAAACTACTTGGCCCTGAGAACTATTTGTGGAGGAATTCACATTAAGACACTCTCTTAATTCTTCAAAGTTTGTGTGCACTCCGCTCTAGAAGCTTCTTATTACCTACTACCCTAGTTTCATGCCATCCTATGGCTTCCTCTCCCTCTGCTCTCTCTGTAGCAGAGGCTGGTATGTGTTTTCAATATTTATCTTCTTCTTGCTCCATGATAGAACCCCTGATTTTTACCTGGGCACCTGTTCCTAGTTAAGACAGTTCTCAGATTTCCATACAATCAGGAGAACCATTTACATGCTGGCCAATGGGATAAAAGAAGAAACTGATTCTTAGAAAAAGCCCATAATGACAGAGGTGTTTTCCTTGGCCCTTGCCACCTCCTGGCTAGAATGTGAAAATTCTAGTAGTTACCTGGACCTCAGGAGGAACTAGTGACTCTAAAATAAGATCAGAGGAGACCAACCCCTTATAACAGCACTAGTTGCATCTGCTTACACATGAAAGAAATACCTCTTTAGTTCATTTAAACCTCTGTTATTTTTGCTTTCTGTTACTTTCTATTAATCCTAATCCAGACTGTTATGGCCTCTTATCCCTCACCATCACCCCCTTTCCTGTTTAAATTTTTTTTGGTATTTTCTTTTATTGAATATAATTGATAAATTGAATCATCTATATTTGAAGATACACATGGGTTGTGAAGTTATTTCTACAGCAAGCTAATTAACATAGCCATCACCTACCCAGTTCCCATTTAATTTAAGTGTAAAACAGTTTACCCACCTGCTTTGGTGACCTGTAGCCCCAGAATTTCACTGCCCCTGCCAAGTGCCTCTTCAGATTATTTCTCTAAAGTAAAACTATTCCTTTCCAAACAGGACCTATAGTGACAGCTAATAATATAATATTTCACTGCCTTACATAATCATACTTTTACTAATTATGTAACACATGCCAGAGACTGTACCCAGTGTCTACATGGTTAAATCACCTTTGTGAATCCATATTTTCATTTTGAAAAAGATAGTAATTTACTCTGCCCACCTTTATAAACTCCAGCAGTACCTCGGCTCACGAACTTAATTCGTTCCACAGTTCTGGGGAAAATGGCTGCATTCACGTTTGTGCAAAAGAAGATGGTCGCGGTCATGTTCATCACCCAATGCAGACTTCTCAAACAAAAACAAAATTTTGCTAAACACTTGTTTGCGAACCAAAGTACCACTGTGTATCTTGGTATATTAAACCAGTTGGTAAAGGAAGTTTTTCATTATACAAGAATTTCAATTATTTAATTGTTGCCGGGTAAGGTGGGTCAGTGCTTTTAGTAATAATGGAAATTAAAACCAAAGCACCAATTTACAGAGAAAAGAAGCTTTCATGAGAAAGTAAGAGAATATGATAAGGGAAACTGACAAAGCTCAGGCTGGTGCTTTACAAGCAGAGTAGGCAAAATGGGAAAAGATTCCAGGTTGAGCAGCTGGAAGGGGCATGCTGAAGACAGGACGCAGACTGGCCGCCTAGCAAAGCCAGAAGGGTAGCTCTAAGGCCAGCCAGTGGCCTGGGGCCCAGCTGACGGCTCTCTGAGTTCTTATTTCCTAGCTCTGGAATCTTCATGGCCGAGGGATGGTTCTATTCGCAGGAAAGGACTGTCTCTGTGGTGGTCTCAGTCATATAGGGCTGTGCTTTTTCTGGAATCCAGGTGATCACAAGTTCAGGAAAAAGGCTGGAGACTTCTGCATGCAACTGAATGTCCCCGCAAATCCTTTACCTTGGTGCCCTCAGTCTTGAAGGTGGATGAGATCATGTAAACTCAGGACTAATCAACCCTGTTGCACCAGCTCCTACAGAGACACTCCCTAAACAATCAACGTGCACATATGTAGAACTAAGAAGCGATTTGCCACAAGATTTACAGTAATAAAGGATTCAAAATGAGGTCAGGTTTTACTGTTTTTAGTTACCCACTGGACATCTACAGGCCTGAGTGAAGTTTCAGCTTTCAGCAAAAACAGCTTTAAGTCCTTGACTGTTCCAGAAGAAAACAAAATGCTTTTGATGAGTGACAGGTTAAGGGCCCAGGATTCTGGCTGTCCTGACTGTCCTCCATCCCTATGGTGGCCTCTGACTATGCCATAACTGTGTCAAAATTTGGAGATAATATTGTAGCCACTAATGAATTGATGGATCTATGTAATGATCAACTAATACTATTAATTTTAAAGGGTCTGATTTATGTGCCTTGATGAAGGAAAACAGCACATATGAAATAGTCTTGCAAACACAAATCAAACATAACTGTGATTACATTTCCTCCTCCCAATGTCACATCTCAGGGTGTACAACATGCCATACCACTGCTCTGCTGAAACACACAGCTATCAGGATCCTACCAGAAGCAGAAACTCCACATCAGTAGTAAATTAAAGAGGCATAGTTTAAAATAAAATAAAGGAAGATGGTTTATTTGGAAAAGAGCTGGAAAAAAAGATAGCTACTCTGGAAGAGTAGGGGCATCAGAAAGCAGATATACCTGTGGATTTTGTCCTCAGCTCCTTTTTATTAAGGCTAGTATCCCTGCCCCACATTGGGCACCTGGAACTTGCTGCAGTCTGCTTGGCTCCCTGACTGTCTTTGACCCTAGCCTGGGCAGCTCTGTCTACATTCTTTTGGCCATTTGATTCCTTCCTGTCCTTTTGTGATGGGTAAGTGTGGGGAGGGAGAGGCTCACAGAAAGGCAGCTTAGCATTAGAAATTAAGTAAAGGGGGAAATGTGTGTATCTGGTGCAGTGGTAGAATGATGCTAAAGTGAGAATATACATATAAGAATACATGTATAGGTGTGTGTGCCTTTTATATATTAAGAGTCCGCAGCTGGCTGGCTCTTTTCTCTTTTATATTTTATTGGGTAAGGGTGGTGGGCTGGTTACCCTGGTCTTTCATGTTCCTGGCTACATCATTGTTTTGCCTGTCAATTCTTCCTGCTAAATTTTTATATTAATTGTGTTACCAGCACCTTTCCAGGTCTGGTTTCTCTCTGTTTCTTTACCTTTGTCTTTCTAATTGCTGGAGTCTAACAGCAGAGACAAGAGCTGCCTTTCATAAGATTTCCTATTCATTTCTTTAGTAAAGCTTAATGAGATCTTATTTTATCCTGTCCTGCCTATGATCCCCTGCCCCTCAACAAATTTGCAAAAAATATAAGAACAGAGGAACATGGTAAGTGACACCACATGGATGCAACCAGCAAATCCAGATTGTATAAAAAAAGTGATTTCATTAACAAAAAATATTTCAAAGATAAATGGTGATAATGGATAAAAGTACAGATTAGCCAGGCATAGTTGTGTATACCTGTAATCACAGCATTCAGAAGGCTGAGGCAGGAGGACTGCTGTGAGTTTGAGGCCAGCCTGAGCTGTATAGTGAGTCCAAGACCAGCCTGAACTACATAGCAAGACCCTGTCTCAAAGAAATCAAACAAACAAACAAAATGATTACAACAAGTTTAGTTGCTTAGTTAATATTGATTAAATGTGGATCAAATTGGGAAGCAAGTCATGTAGCAAGTACACATGGGAAAGACAAGGACTTTCCTGGAAAGAGTGGGTTGAGGAGGTTTTGGTTGTCTACCCCAAGGTGCTTGATGTTTGTTTACAATATCAATCCCTGCTGTTCATCCCTAGGGGAAGTATGTGAGTGAACAGTTCCTCTTTTCTGGAAGCCTGGCTTTTAGTGAACGCACATCCAGCCATAGCTGTCTTCTGCACTGACCTTTCCAGAGCCCACCCCTGTTTGACTGTCTACAATATTTCTAAATAACTGCCTTTATTAGGGCTCATAAATATGTATTCCATGTCATACAGTAACTAAGATCAGAGTGAATTCTGGGATGAACCTGTGTATGTTTGTGTGTGTTTGTGTGCGTGTGCGTGTGTATGTGCGTGTGTGTGTGTGTGTGTGTGTGTGTGTGTTGAGTCCCTATGATAACACAGAGCCCTGTCAATCATTCTAGCCAGTCACTACTATTGGTGACCACAAATTCACAATGGCTAATTTTGCATACTTCCCTAAAGGATGAATGGAGGCTAGGATTAACAGTATCACCGTAATTTCCCATTAACTCTTTAGGGATGGGCCATCCTCTCCCATCCACTAAAATTAAACTAAGACCTCCAAGATTAAAAAACATTCCAGGGCAAGATCCTTCTTAGCATGGATCATCTCCACCCTCTTGAGTCATCCCAGGATTATCAATGCCACTGAGTCATCAACCTCTGAGTCTTTGGTGGACCTTGGATCTTCCCCAGGCCCTCTTATCATTGCAGACACCCAACAAATAGTGGCTGTCTTGGTGTGTCTGTCTCTAGCAACCTGAGGCACTGATCTCCCAGCCCCCCTTCATGCATTACTAAATTTGCCTCTGTTTCATCCCCAATAAGTGACAACTAGAGATAAGGGAGGATCTAACTAGAGCACATACCTATCCCTTAAATTCTGAAAGCCTAGTCTGATCCCCACGCTGCTGTCACCCTGCATCTTTTTCTGTCTGTGCTGCATCTTTTGTTGGCCTGGACTTGCCCTGAGTACGACTCCCTGTGATCTTCAAAAACTGTAACTTTTCTCATTTCCCATTTGGATTGTGTGCCTACAATTCTTTGCTCATCCTACAAAAGAGTCTGGGTTCTACTGGCCCTCTCCATGGCTACATTTTGGCGAGTTCGGCCTGGAGATCTCACCGAATAGCTCCTCGGAGACTTCACCAGGCATCAGCAGACATCAGGCAACCCAGCCAGGCAGAAAGGTCACTCCCCTTTTTCTCTTGTCTCCTTTTTACAAGCAACCAAGGTGCTTGCTGGGGGTGCACGGGACAAATTCCCAGGATATGTGGCTGACCAGGTCGCTGTTCAGAAATGACTGGGGTGGAAAGCAAAAGGCTTCTGCCTTGTGGGGGACGAAGGGACCCCGGCCAATCAGGTGGGTGTGTATTTAGTTGTTGGTCCAGGCAACATGGAAATTCTCCCTCGGACATGGAGATCCACGCCTCTGCGGGGATGGACCTGAGCCACCCCAAGTGGAAGCAGAAGGCAGGTGAGTGCTACAGCTCCAAAGGCCTGCTGAGACGGGAACACTGTGTCCTAGACAGAGCCCTTCAGGCAGCTTCCTCGAAGCTTCTCATGGGCCTGCCCACCTCCTCTTGTTGCTTTTGTGGTAAACACATAATTAGTGAACACATAATTGGTAAACACATAAAACAGATGAAAACTGCTGGGCTACTGGGTGGAGGAAAAAATGTCAGTTTGACCCAAGAAAGAAAAACTGTGCTTGATTGTTAGTTTAGTTTACAAACAATATATGCTTCTCAGAATGTTCTAAACTTTGCAACACCTGCTTGCTGGAACCAATAGGTTCCGCTCTTTGCCCTTGCAAAAAATCTTGTCACCTGCGCCAACCAGGATGTGGTTTTCAGGCTTAAAAGCTCAAACTTTCTTCAGTTCAGGACTGCTCAGCATCTACCTGCGTGGAGAACAGACTGACAGCCGCCGGCCCGGCTAATAAAGGCGCTTAAAATTCCAATTTGGATTCTGGTCTCGCTTCTTTACTCAGGGTAACCCATTACAGCTTTTCTTTGTGGAATGTAGTGAGCAGCGTCCCCCACACCATGTAGACCTGACCGGCAGTGTAGTGCCAAGAAGGCTGCCTCCGGCTCATGCTAAAATGAGTACTTTCCACAGGTTACTCTCCTTTCTTCTCTCTCAGGAGTTTTAGCACCCTCCATCTGCCCACTCCCCCCGGCTTTGGTCAACTTATATGATGCTGGTGTTAAATAACTCAGGGGAATGGAGTTGAGAAGTACAGTGCCTTCTGGCACTGGGACAGTAACATGTGTCCCTTTTTTTGGGCAAATTTTCCAAAGTATAAGTTTTTAAAATTAGTTTCATTGGTACAGTTTTGATATACATAAAGATCACATTCATCACAGGGAATTTGTACCTGTGCATAATATATCCTGATTCTCTTTTTTTTCCCCTTAGCCTTCCCCTCCTTCCACATTTGTCCACTTTAAAACTTCCACCACTTCCGCTGGAAGCTGCCGAAGACCACAGCAAAAAATGGCAGCAGAACCCCTCCTCTGCTGGGCGGGGGAGAGAGCTCAGAGGCACAGTGCCTGCTCGGCAGGCACAAGGTCCTAAGTTCAATTCCCGGTACCAAAAAAAGAAAAGAAAAAAGAACCCCCTCTGGCTGAGTGAATTCTGGGCCCTAAAGGCCACCTATAGCTGTTTCTCTTGGGTTCTCTATTGCTAGGGGTGTTTTTTTCCTTTCCTTTTTCTCATTTTTGCTCTTGTTGGGATAACTGTGGTTAAGTTTATGTCCCTATCTAAAAAGATGTGTAAACTGATTTGCTGACTGAATTTATACCATGCCTGATTTTTATTTGGAAATCTTGTCACCAGATGTGTACACTTCGTGGTTTAATTTGGTGAGGCGAAGTTTTTTTAGGGACAGGTCTTGTTTTCTTTCTAGACTGCCAGTTACTGGAATATCATCTGTGGAAATGCCTCTTTCTTCACCACCGGGGCTGAGAGCCACATCTGCAGGAAAGCTGTCCAGGTTTTGAGGTTCTGTTGAGCAAGGTGATTGCCGCCCTCCCTAAACAGGAAGCCAAGCAAGGCTTCCTGGTTGTGGACTCTGTGTGTGGACTCTCTGTGGACACAGGGAGATTCTGACCCAAAAGGGAAAGTGGTGCACAGGCCCACACAGCACTGGAGATGTTCAGCCCCCAGGGAGTTCAGCTTTATCAGGGGACCGTTTGATAAAAGCTTAAATGGATTATAGATAATCTAGAGGTTTCATGTGAAACTAACAAAGGGAAAGACTCCATAAGGCTTCTATTACCTGGTCCTGAGGAATTCAGCCTTACCAGGTCATGATAGTCCCTGAAAGGCTCAGGAACTATCAGAAAATGCCCTGTCCGGGCCCCACTAATGGGTCAGAGACTAATTCAGGGACAGGCCTGCGAGGATTCCACAACCTTAAAAAAAAAATTTTTTTTTTTGAGACGAGGTCTTGCTATGTAGTTCAGGCCTGGAAGTTCTGGCCTTGAACTCACTAGATAGCCCAGGCTGGCCTTGAACTTGTAGTGATCCTCCTGCTTCAGCCTCCTGATTGCTGGGATTATAGGCATGTGCAATCATGCTTGGCTAGAACCTGATTTTTATTCCTATCTGCCAATAGGAACAGCCTCATCTATTCCTTCTGAGTCCCTGCTCAGATGTCTTCTCAACCACGGGGAAGAGTTCCAAGATCCTTCAAAAAGATCATCTTGGGGCTGGGGATTTAGCTCAGCAGCAAAAGCGCCTGCCTGGCAAGCGCAAGGTCGTGAGTTCGGTTCCCAGTACTGGAGAAAAAAAAAAAAAACCAAAAAGATCATCTTATATTCCTGTATAAAAACAAATGTCCTGTGTATCCAGTTGGGGAAAATGAGACATCGCCACCCCTACAATATAATGCCATACTTCAATTATATCTATACTACAAGGAACAGAAAAATGTTCAACCTTTTATGGTCCATGTTCAACCATGCATATGTTCAACCTTTTATGGTCCTGTACTAGAGTAGAGGCCTTAGCTATGCCCTAGAACTAACCCTCCCCCAGGAGCCAGTGCTGCTGAGGAATCTCTCTTGTCATTCCCTCCTCCCCACAGGCACCTGCTCAGATAAGGGCCACCTCTTGATTCCACTCCAAACTAGGTCTGGGTCTATCTCCCTTGGGGCCCCAGATTCAGGGAACTCCACACCTGTGCCAGCCAATGCTCTACCCGCTCCAGAACTGACAGGCACTGATGGTACTGTCTGGGTGCAAGCTCCTTTTTCACTTACAGGTAATCAGCAGTTCAAGGAAAAACTGGGTAGATTTCCTGAGGCTCCTGAAAAGTTTGCGGATGGTTTCCATACCTTAACAATGGCTGTTGATCTGACCTGGAGAGATGCCCAGTTCTCCCTGGTCTCTTGCTGCACAGCAGTAGACAGGAAAAGGATGATAAGGGCTGCAAAGCAGGCTAACTATGAAACCTTCATGGCTTCACCCTCTGATAAAGTCAACTGCTGCTGTTATTTGGGTCCCAGGAGGGGCATCAGGAGGATTATAACACAGCGGGTGGAGGAGCCAAATGAAAGCTGTACATGTTATATATCAAGGCCATTTTAGCTGCTATGCGATGGGTGTTGGGAAGAGGCCCCCAGACTCAATTTGTCAGTGAAGTTAATAAAGCACTCAGACATGAAGAAATCTCAGCAAGGCTTTTCCTTTCACAAAAGGGTGCAGGTATACCCCAGTGTCATGCTTGATACATTGTGTCAACGTGAGGAGTATAGAGGTTTGGCTAAGTGACTCAGCAGTTCTGCATCTTGGGGTGAAAAGGA
>NW_004955408.1:9266266-9267762 GCF_000276665.1 Chinchilla lanigera | reverse complement strand
TATGGACTGAAACCTCCACAAACTGTGAGCTAAATAAACCTTTCCTTCCTTAATTTTGGGCATTTGGCATTTTGTCTCAGCAAGGAGAGAAAAGTAACTGAGACACCCAGCAATGAGGTAGCAGACGTGCAGGACAAAGAAGGGTTGTCCCCATTATCACTAATGCAGGAAATAGCTGACCTTTTTCCCCATTAGTTGGCTTGAAGGTTTACAATCTATCCCAGTTAGCTAATTTAAGCAGCAGGAAGGCTTGCTGAGCAATGACTAAAGGCAGGGAAAGTGGGGGTATGAGGCACTCACTGAAAGTCCTTGGCTGTTAATAAGTTATCTTTAGCTATTAAGTTGTGTTCCCGGAGTCTAAACTGAGCAGGCATTTCTCATAACTTGGGGGGGGGGCGGTAGGATGGGCTAGAATCCAAAATGGCGGCACTCCTGTTTAACAGAAAAGACAGAGCAATGGTTTTGCACACAGTGATGTCCAAACCCACAAGCTAAGATATGTTCAGTTCTATTAGTCAAGGTCCTAATGACAACTCAGTTGCTTTGCAGCTTCACCTTGAAGAGGCACTCCTTAAATATACTAATTTACACCCGAAGTCTAGAGAAGATCAGATTATCCTAAGGCAGTATTTTGTTATCAGTCAGCTCCAGATAATGGTGGAAAGTTCCAGAAACTCCAGCTAGGCCCACACACCAAAATAAGTCAATCGGTTGATGAAGCCTATTTGGTCTTCAATAGTCATGATGAAATTGAGAACTAGATACGGAAAGGCGGCAGCCTATTTGATAAGGGTCATGACAAAACCCTCAGCACTAGGGAAAACTGAGGTAATCTGAAGAGTGACAGAGGCAAGTTAGAGAGCTTCAAGTGCAAGCAACTAGGGCACTGGGCAAAGGAATGCCATCAGAAACTGCCTAGCCCTGATGGGCCTGTCAGGACGTGGAAGAAGACCAATGGCAAAGGACTCCCCTCATTAGAAAAGGACTCCCTTCGTTCCCAGAGAAAGATGAGGTCATTCCTCACCACCCTGGCCAGGGAAGAAGGCACTGGACAGTGACTAATGGTGCCCGAGGTAGCCTGCAAGCTTCCCACACAAGAGTAATAGAATTAATTCAAGGAGCCTTGAGTGACAACTCTAGATGTAGCAAAAACAAATTCTCTCAGATGCTGGGGTGACTTATTGAGTTATAGTATCTTACTGGGGTGAGCTTTCATCCCACTCTAAAGTTGTTGAGGTTTTACAGTTAGTGCTTATATTGTTTGATCAATTTTGCATGCCTATATTATGCAATCTGAGCAACTATTTTGAAGATAACAATACGCAATATAACAACCATTGTTAATTCCCTATCATCTTGTTTTGAAATTCTGTATCATTTTTTTTCTTCCTTTAAGACCAAAGAATCCAGCTGAGGGCCTGGATCTCACAGTAATGTCCTGCATGAGTCCAGCTGAAGACCTAGAGCCCATAACAATGTCTCCCCCGGCTGTGGAG
>NW_004955408.1:9262426-9264739 GCF_000276665.1 Chinchilla lanigera | reverse complement strand
GCTAAAGTATATTATTGCTAAGTTTTTGTCCACAGGGTTACATGCCAATCTCTGTGCAATACACCTGTTTTACTAATAAGTAAACCATCTGGAGAATATCCGAGCCATCAGTGAGGCAGTGGTACCTGTTCCCCCATTAATAGCAGGCCCATATACCCTCTTAGTACAGACTTCAGCAACACTAAATGGTTCACTGTCTTGGATCTCAAGGATGCTTTCTTTTCTATCTCTGTGGATCCTAACTCCAAGTATTATACTTGTTTGCTTTCAAATGGGAGGATTTGTTTACCATAAACAAGACCAGCAGCTTGGACTCTCTTGCCTCAGGGTTTTAGAGATAGCCTCTAATTATTGCACAGACTTTAGCTCAAGACCTGAAATATATAAGTTTTAAAAGGGGGGCCTATTACAGTATGTAGATGACCTCGTCATGTGTAACCCCACTAAGGAGTTATCTGACAAAACACCATTAATGCTCTCAATTTTCTAAAGAAAGGGGGTTACAAAGTATCCCAAATAAGGCACAGTTTTCTCAATAAAATGTGACATATCTGGGATATGTTGTAATGACAGGACAAAGACAATTGTTCTTAAGGAATACAGAGGCAATTTGCCATCTGAGTTCTCCTGAACCTAAGTAGCAACTGAGAGCTTTCTTGGGAATAGTAGGTTTCTGCTGCATATGGACACCCTGTTTTGGAGCAATAGCCACACTCTATATAAGGCAATCTGAAGGCCAGAAACTGAACCTTTAAAATGGACAGCAGCCAAGCCAGGCATGGTAGAGCACACCTGTAATCTCAGTGCTCAGGAGCCTGAGGCAGGAGGATAGCCATGAGTTCAAGGACAGCCTAGGCTACATAGCAAGACCCTATCTCCTAAAATAAAACAACAGCACCTAGGGTGAGATGCCACCACTGCTAAGGCACATAGACTCTTTGTAGGGCCTGGAGTCCATAACATTGTTACCCAGGCCTTCTGTAACCCACAAACTCATCCTCCTCAATCCCCCTTTGAGGCAGTGCAAAGCTGTGGGGGCCTCCCTGGAAAAGACCGGCAAACAGGTTTTACCTACATGCCTATGTGCAAGGGGTACACACACCTCTTGGTACGACTAACACCTTTACTGGGTTGATAGAGGTTTTCCTGCCAGATCAGAACAGGGCTTGGAGGTTGGAAAAGTCTTCCTTAACCACTTACCAGTCCAATTATTTAAATACAGTATGACTGAAAATTCCAATTTTTTCATTAATTTTTACAAGACAATATAACACGGAATATCAAAATGACAGCTGTATCAAATTTACTTAATATAAGAATTGACTGGTTGAAATGACATCTGCCCAAGAAAGGCTCAGGATAAGTTACACTCCAGATAAACTGGTATGTGGTTAAGGTAGTCCGTAGGTTTGGGCTTCCTGGGTCTATCCAGAGTGATAATGGACCTCTTTCACATCCCAGATCACACAGGGAGTCACCAAAGCATTGGGAATGAATCATCTCCACTCTGCATGGAGACTCCACTCATCAAGAAAGGTTGAGAGGGCCAATCAAACTCCCAAGTGAACACAAGCCAAGCTATGGAAAAAAATAAAAATAATTTTTTTTAAAAACCACCACCTTAAGTGGCTAGATCTCCTTCCAAAGGCCTTAATGAGACTTTGGGCAGCCCCAAATGCAAATAAGCTCAGCCCATTTGAGGTGCTTTATGGGAGGCCCTTTTTGACAACTGACTCACTGGCATTGAAATCTCCCAGCTCCCTCAACATATGACCTATCTGGAAACCTTCCAATAGGCCCTCTAGGTCTATGGAAGTCAGGCCCTTCAACTCCAAGGGACTAACAATAAATGTCAGCCCAAAGTCCGCCCTGGTGATCAGGTCCTAATTAAGACCCAGAAGGAGGATGGGCCCTAGGACCAACTCACACCCAAATAGAAAGACCCTTACACAACCCTATTAGGCATTCATTCTTCCATTAAGGTACAGGAAATAGATAGTTGGATTCACCTCTCCAAGGTAAAACCCAAGCCTCCTGAGACACCAGAAGATGAAAAAGAGAGACACATAAACCTCATACATCTGTGAACCAGTAGACACACTCAACCTTCTTTCCAGTGCAGAAAATACCATCCATCCTCTCAGTGTATAGTTTCCATCTGGGGTGACAGGTGCCGAGAACAAGGTGCCCGCAGATGAAAAGAAAAACAAGAGAAAGATAGTTTATGGGATCATGGGGCTTCAGCCTGTTGGACTGATACCTGGATTATCATTTTCCATAACCTTTTATTGAGAAAGAACAAAGGCAGCAACA